>NC_141618.1:20920118-21125118 GCF_047967505.1 Dipteris shenzhenensis | reverse complement strand
ACATCAGTTTTTGATGTCCCAAGGCTTCGTAAACACTCATACCGAGCCAAATCTGTATGTTTTCCAGCAAAAATCAGAATTAGTCATGTTGGTACTATATGTGGATGACATCATACTCACTAGCAGTGATTTGCAGCAAATTACAGTAGTGCAGTTTGCTTTATGTCACAACTTTGACATGACAGAGTTGGGCCTATTGCATTATTGTCTTGGCATTGAGTTTTTTTTTTTTTTTTCAAAAAAGAGACTTCTATTAAGTAAGAAAGAAACCTGCTAGAGCAAGCTCTGTGTGGAAATACACCATGCTTAGCATGTAATAAAAACACCTCAAAGGAATGAGGTAGAAAGAAGACTGAGGCTGAAAATGCCATCTCAACCCTGTAGAAGTCTTAGCAAAGAAGGGAGAGTCTCTCCAATCTCTGAGAAAAGTAACTCTCCTGGAGGAGGCTGCTCGAGATGATCCTTGCATGGTCGCCCAAATGGCCATCAGAGTGTGTATCGTATCTGTCCAAGTACTTGCCAAGATTTGAGAAGGGTGAACCTAAGAACCCTCCAAAGCCTCAGTGCACCTGGCTCTCCAAATGTGCCATGCTGCAATGCTAGCTAGGATCTCCCATGGAGAGTCGACCGAGGAGTAAGCAGCCCTGAAAAGAGTGGCCCGAACATTCTCTAGAGAGCACGACTCCACAAGGTGTCGTCGGATGTGAAGAGTCCAAGAGGAGTCAAGTCTCTCAAAAAATACTTGGGGCCTTGAAAGAGTAAGCCAAGCCACTGATCCCCAGGTCATATAGAAAGGTAGGCGAACAAAAGTGCTGAAAAGTCTTGCAATCCCCTTCCATATGATTCTCGCCTGTCTGCAATCCCATAGGCAGTGTTGTATTGTCTCCAAAGCATAAAGGTAGTGAGGGCAAGAAGGGTCAGTTGGACCTCCAATGGTTCACTGCTATCCCACCATGAATAAAAAGCCAAAAGAAGAGAGTGATTTTTCTATTCCGGTGGGATTTCCAGAGCCTCTGCCAAAAAATTCTCTGCAAGTCAGCAGAAATCTGAAAGTTCTCCCAATGAGCAGCTCTAGTAGGCTTCCAACCTCTAGAGCTGAGCTGGAATTTCCTAGCATTATTGACCATGTAACGAAAAAAGGGGATGCCCTTCTCTCGGTGCCCTTCATCTATCCATTGGGTCCCACTGCAAAAACTTAATTGGGACACCTCCATAGAGCCACAGCCTCCATGAGCCAAGGGCGAGGAGAAGCGGGTCATGATCCAAGTACCACTGTGAGAGAGAGCCATGCTCCATGAAGCCCACTATCCTGACTGGCTGAAACGGTATCTCCAACAAGATATCGTCTGTGGATCTAGACAGCCTGCCCCCCGAAGAAACATCAAATACTAAGGCATCCTCATGTGGGTCAAGAAAAGCAATCACCTGTAAAGGAACTCCCAATATGGAAAATGCCCCCATCCAGGTGGAGCAAGTAATAGCCATGTCATCTCTGTCCACCCAATCCAAGGGCAAGGCTGCATCAATCTGCTGGACTCTCCCTGCATTCCCTCTGAGATTAAGAACCATCTGGGCCTGTTGGTATGTAGGAAGCTTCCTGAAAGCTTTCCATGCTCCCACTGTAGATGCAGGGCCCCTCTCCCATCTTGGCCACTGCATGTAAGGAGAAGCTCTAAGTGGTCTGCCAAGCTCATCCAAAATCCTATCATTCCACATGATAGGTTGCCTTTCAATCTCTTCATGGGTGGATGGGGGAATCCTGCAAAGAGTACTCTTGAAGCTGGCCCATGCTTTCAGGATAGCAACCATAAGAGGGGAAGAGGGAGACCTGAGGTGGGTTGTGGTGAAAACCCATCTAGTACTGTGTGTCCAATCCTCTCGTGAAGTGGGCGTGTGAGACTGTATACATCTAATTAAAAAATCCTTCCAAGGCTCTTGTCCTGGCATAAGCCCTCTCACAACGAACTTGCAGAGTAAAGCTCTGCATTGTAGATCTGGGTCGATGATATTCAAACCCCCTTCTCTTGTAGGAAGAATCAAGGTCTCCCAAGCCACCCTAGCTGTAACATCAGTTGTGCCATCTAGACCACTCCATAAAAAGTTTCGTACAGGCCTCTTAAGCTGAGTGATACAATCCCTAGAGTGGCACCAACAAGAGCATACAAACCATGCTGTGGCTAGAAGAACCTGGTTAACCACCACCACCCTGGGGGCCAAGTCAAGTTTGGCTGAGCTCTAGAAAAGGAGCTTTCTTCTGATGCTTTCTAACACCGGAGAAAACTGTTGTGAGGGAGAGATGCCCATCCCAACCTGGCAGCCCAAATATTTGACGGAGAAGCCCCTCTGTATCCAAGTGAAGCCAATATCATTACCCCAATCCGGGGTGTCATCCTCGCAAATCCAAAAACCACTGGTGGATTTATGCCAATTGATGTGGACACCTGCAGCCGTGCAAAACAAATCCAAGGCTGTCCGAAAGGGAGTGAGTGTCCTGGGGGAGGCATCCAAAAAAATAGCTATGTCATCTGCCAACTCACTATCCAGGAGCTCTTCTTCCTGGCGGATAGGAAGCCTCAGCCCATAAATATCAGCTTGAGATCTAATGTAGATACTCATAGCTTCTGCCACAAATAGAAAAAGAAACGGGGCAAGAGGACATCCTTGGCGGACGGGATCTGGAGATCTGAAACCTATCCCCTCTTACCCCCCCAATGAGCAACTGGCTATGGGCTGATTTGTAGAGAGAGGATACTCCTCTAATCCATGCATCTGAAAAACCAAAGCGAGATAGAGTACCCTCTAAGAAACCCCAGTCTACTCTGTCGTAAGCTTTCTCAAAGTCCAAGAGTAGAATGGCCAATCTTTGGCGGCTCTGCATGGCCCATTCTGAGGCCTCCCAAAATGAGAAAATATTATCAAAAATACGTCTGCCATGCACAAACCCTGTCTGCGTGTCATGAATCAAATCTGGAAGAAAAACCTGTAGCCGCAGACTGATGGCTTTCGCCATAATCTTGTAAAAAGTGCCCAAAAGAGTGATGGGTCTCCATTGAGACACAAGATTCCTATTACCCCCCTTTGGGATGAGATGAATGAGACCACTTGTGAGTGAGTCCGGCATCTCACCAGAGTCCCACACGCCCTGCAGGGCTGATGTAATGTGATCACCAATCTACTCCCAAAAAGTAATAAAAAAGGAGGGGGTAAGTCCATTTGAACCTGGGCACTTGCCCTTGTGAAGGGCAAGTAATGCAGTCTTGAATTCTGCATTGGTGAAAGGTGCATCCAGAGAAACATACATCTCATCCTTCACCAATACAGGGATACACTGCCAAATAACCTCTCTGGCATCAATGGCCTGTGTGCCTGGATCTGCAATAAGAAGGGATGCAAAAAAATCTGAAGCTACACGCATGACAACATCAAGATCTGACTGTAACACCCCGTCTGAGTCAACAAGCTACGAAACACTATCTCTACTATGTCTAGGCCCATGAGTAGAGAAAAAGTGTTGTTTGACCCTGCCACCCATCTGAATCCAAAAGGATTCCTGTGCATGAAAGGCATACTCTGCTCTCTGATCCAACAATGTCTGCAAATGAGCCGTTGCTGCAGCAAGGCGCTCCTGAATCCAAGCATCTGTGGGCCTCTTCTACTCTTTCCTCTGAAGGGATGCTAACTGCTGGCGTATACCAATCTCACATCTGAGAATCTCACGTCTCCTAGAATCAGCGACTGAATGATAATGGTCACTAATTCCGGATAAGGCTACAGCTACCTGAGATGGATGGACAACTCCACCCTGTATGTGACAAACCCAAATCTGTAAAATATCCTCCGTGAGGCTCTCCTCTGCATAAAAAGCATCCGGAATCCTGACACTGGCAGAGCGTCCTCTCTGATGAGGCTCAAGAATCTGCAACACCACTGGAAAATGATCTGAGGTGGAAACCCTAGTAGAAATGCATACAGATCCTCCTCTGTCAAGTGCCCAATCGTCTACAGAAAATCTGTCAATCCGTGCATGAATGGGCATGTGTATTCTCCTGTTCGACCAAGAGTACAGGAGTGACTGTGGCATAATATGAAAGGCATCATCCAACCAAGTGTCTCTGCCACTGAACTGAAAGAGAAAGGCATCCGAGGCTGCCCTCTCCAAAGAATGAATTCCACCCTGTCTGCCTCCCTTTTTGTCTGAAGGCAACTCAACCATGTTGAAGTCGCCACGAATGATCCAAGAATCTGCAATGGGGGCCCAAGAGAGTAACTCCTTCCAAAAGGAGATCCGCTCCCCTCTGTTGTTGGGAGCATAAAGATTGAGAAGACTAATCTTACGCCCTCCAATCAAAATAATGATCCATTGAGCTTTGGCAATGAGTTTTGGCACACTCCTGATGGGATTTCTATGTCATAGACAAAGTTTCCTTTTTTTTTTTGGCAAAAAAGAGACTTCTATTAAGTATTAAAGAAAATCGTTAGAGCAAGCTCCATACGGGAATACAGGATACACCATGCAATGCATGAAAAGCTCAAGAGCAAAAAAGAAAGGATTGGGCCTGATAGTGCCATCTCAATCCGGTAGCAACCTCCAAGAAAAAGGGAGAACCCCTCGAAACTCAAAGAAATACAGTCCTCTTAGAAGAGGCTGCCTGTGAAGGGCCCTGCATGCTAGCCCATATGGCTATCAAAGTGTGAAGCGTGTCACTCTAAATACCCGTGAACACCTGTGATGGGTGTATCTGGGTGTCATCCAAGGCCTCTGTGCATTTGGCTCTCCAAATGTGCCAAGAGGAAATGCTAGCCAAAATCTCCCAAGAGGTGTCCACTGAAACATGTGAAGCTCTGAAAGGAATATGTGGTACATCTTGAAGAGAGCAGGGCTCTATCACCTGTTGGCGGATCGAGAGTGCCCAAGAAGAAGGCTCACCCCAAGAAGAAGGGATAACCATGCGACCGAGCCCCAAGTCATGAAGAAAGGGGAAGTATGAAAAATGCTGAGTATCCGAGCAACTCCTTTCCAAATAATTCTCGCTTGATTGCAGTCCCAAAGGCAATGTCGCACTGACTCCTCTGCAGAATGACAGCGAGGGCAAGTGGGATCAGCCCCAAATCGTGATCTCCACAGGTTCACTGCAATCCCTCCATGAATAGAAAGCCCAAAGAAAAGAGTGATCTTTCTATTTCTTAGGGATTTCCAGAGCCTTCTCTAGAAATTCCTACGCAAATCTGCGGTGATGAAGAAGCTATCCCAATGGGAGGGAATCCAACCTCTACTGCTCAGCTGAAATCTCCTGGCATTACCAACCGTGAAACGAAAGAAGGGAATCCCCCTCTCTCGGTGCCCATGATCTATCTATCCACTCCCACTCTCCTGGGTCCCACTGCGAGCATCTGATAGGTGCACCTCCATATAACCACAACCTCCAGGATCCCAGGGCCAAGAGCTGGGATCAAGAGCAGAGGGTTGGGGTCTA
The DNA here is from genome assembly GCF_047967505.1 of Dipteris shenzhenensis. Lineage (NCBI taxonomy): Eukaryota > Viridiplantae > Streptophyta > Polypodiopsida > Gleicheniales > Dipteridaceae > Dipteris > Dipteris shenzhenensis. The sequence continues at coordinate 21,119,644 of NC_141618.1, read as the reverse complement.
AGTACCACTGCAAGCTTGCTCCATGGTCCACAAAACCAGCAATCCTGATAGGCTGAAAGGCAACCTCTAGAAGAATGTCATCCGTGGATCTAGAGAGTATACCTCCATCCCCAACGTCAAAGACCAGAGCATCTTCCCTGATCACCTATAGAGGAACTACTGTCGTCGAAAAAGCTCCCATCCAAGTGGTGGAAGTAATAGGCATCTCAACTGTCCAATCCATCGGGATGGCTGCATCTATCTGCTGAATCTTGTGTGCTACCCCTCTGAGGTGACTCATGGACTGTAGCCTCTGATCCTCAGGTAGCCTGATAAAAGCCTTCCAAGTGCCTACTGTGTAGGTGGGGCCTCTCAACCATCCAGACCACTGCATATAATGGGAAGTGCCCAGAGGTCTGCCAGTATACTATCGTTCCAAATGATCACGTATCAATCTCTTCAGGGATAGAGGGCGGAACCCCTCAAAGAGTGTTCTTGAAGCTCCCCCAAGCTTTGAGGATGGCAGTCATGAGAGGAGAGGCAGGAGACCTGAGAGAGGCGGAAGTAAAAATCCAGCGAGGGCTGTCCACCCAATTATCTCCTAAGGTAGGTGTGCAAGCATGAATGCGTCCAAAAAAGAAATCCTTCCAAGGTTCCTGCCCAGGCATGAGTCCCCTCACCACCACCTTACAAAGCAATGCCCTGCACTGCAAGTCTCGGTCAATGATATTAAGGCCCCCTTCCCATGTAGGGAGAATAATGGTCTCCCAGGCCACCCTCGCTGCAACATCTACCGTGCCATCAAGTCCACTCCATAAAAAATTCCTGACTGGTCTAATGAGCTGAGTGATGCAATCCCTAGACCGGCACTAGCAAGAATACACAAACTAGGCAGTGGCCAAGAGAACCTGGTTCACTACCACAACTCTAGAGGCAAGGTCGAGTTTGGCTGAGCTCCAAAAAAGGAGCTTTTTCCTTATACTTTCTAGTACTGGGGCAAACTGGTGTGCTGGAGAGATGCCCAATCCTACCTGGCATCCCAAATATCTGACGGGAACACCCCTCTGAATCCAAGAAAAGCCAATGTCAACTCCCCAGCTTGGAGTGTCCTCATCACTGATCCAAAAGCCAAAGGATTTATGCCAATTAATGTGTGTCCCTGTAGCTGAGCAAAAACTATCCAAGGCTGTCCGGAAAGAATCAAGTGACTACGAAGAGGCCTCAATAAAAATAGCAGTATCATCAGCCAACTCATAGTCAAGAAGCTCCTGCTTCTGTCTCAAGGGCAATCTCAACCCATAAAGCTTAGCCTGAGATCTAAGAAAGATACTCATAGCTTCTGCCACAAAGAGAAAGAGGAAGGGAGCTAAAGGGCATCCTTGACGAATTGATCTGGAAATCTGAAACCTGTCACCCCTTACCCCTCCAATCAAAACCTGGCTGTGGGCTGATCTGTAAAGGGAGGGGTGCATCTGTATCCAAAAGGACTCCTGTGCATGGAAGGCATACTCTGCTCTTTGATCAAGCGATGTCTGCAAGTGAGCCCTTGCCGTAGCAAGGCGCTCCTGTACCCAAGCATCTGATGGTCGTTTCTGCTCCTCCCTCTGCAAGGTTGCCAACTGCCGGCGGATACCAATCTCCCGCCTGAGTACCTCACCTCGCCGAGCACTATCAACGGAGTGATAAAAGTCGAAGATACTGGCAAGTGCTATGGCCACATGTGAAGGACTGGCCACCCCCCCTGCATGTGAGAAACCCAGATATCCAAGACTGCCTCTGTGAGGGTCTCATCCATGTATAAGGCATCGGGGATCCTGATACTGTGAGACCGTCCTCTCAGATGGGGCTCTGAGATGGATAAAACTACCAGAAAATGGTCGGAAGTGGAAACACCAGGTGCAATGCAAACTGTCCCCCCTCTATCAAGAGCCCAGTCATCCACATAGAATCTGTCAATCCGGGCATGGATAGGCATTTGCACCCTATGGTTCGACCATGAAAACAAAAGTGACTGAGACTGAACATGAAATGCATCATCTGACCAAACATCTCTGCAACTGAATCTGAACAAGAAGGCATCCCAAGCTGCTCTCTCGAGGCAACAATGTAGTTTGAATTTATTGAGTAATTGTGGCAACACGTGTACCTATAGATTTGTGAGATAGAAGGATGTGGGGGATGAATGTTGATACATGAGATTATCAGCACTCAGTGCTTTGGAATTTTGGTTGAGCTATTTTGGATGCCCAGATTATGGCATCCTTATTTTTCAATGTATTTGGGAGAAGACCTATTACTAGGAGTGACGAACAACAGAGGATATGCAATCATACTGTGTTCTTCTTGAAGAGAAGCACAAACCTAGTATTCCAATAGTGCTTGTATGCTACAAAAGCACATATGAATGCGATTGGCTAATCTAGGATATGTTAGCAATGAATTTCTTCCCCCCCCCACCCAAACTCTTATGCATTTTTTACTAATATGTGGTACTCTCTTGTGTAGGATGCTTCTTTTTTTATTTTTGCAAAAAAGGGATTTAATAAAGTACGAAAGAAACAGTAAGAGACAACTTTAGTGGAGAAGTACGTCATGCGATCCATGAAAACATCCAAATGGCAAATCAAGCTCTTGTTAACAGAGGGAGAAAATAACCAAGGTTGAGGCTGATAGTGCCACCTCAACGTTGTGGGGGCTTCGAGAAGAATGGGAAGCTGATCCACTCCCTTAAGAAAACAATCCTCTCTGGTAGAGGCTGCTTGTGAAGGCCCTTGCATAGTCCCACTAATGGCTACCAAAGTGTGTACTGTGTCCATCCAAATACTAGCCAATGTGTGTGGACGGTGGACTTGGGAGCCATCCAAAACCTTTGTACATCTAGATCTTTGAATATGCCACGTTGATATGCTCACCAGAATCTCCCAGGAAGTATTCACAGATGCATGCGCAAGTTTGTAGAGGGAGCCATGGACCTCACCGAAAGAACATGACTTAACCAAAGATGGTTGAATCGAAAGAGCGTCATGTCTCTCATATAACACCTGAGGCCTTAAAGAGAGAGCCATGCTACCAAGCCTCAGGTCATGAAGAAAGAGAACGCAAAAAGTGCTCGATAGTCTATTGATCCCCTTCCAAATAATCCTCTACAGTCCCATAAGCAATGCTAAATAGACTCATCAGCAGAAAGGTAACGAGAGCATGTGGAATCAGCCCTAAATCTCGACCTCCATTGGTTTACAACAATCCCTCCATGAATAGAAAGTCAAAAGAAAAGAGTGATCTTTTTATTCCAAAGTCTCTTCCAAAAGGATTTTTGCAAATCAGTAGAAATATGAAATTTCTCCAAATGAAGAGCTCTGGTGGGCTTTAGACTTTAAGGATGAGATGGAACCCCTTGGTGTTACTAACCATCTAAGAAGCTAAGGCCCTTCTCTTGGACTCCATGAGCTCAAGGAAATGTGACCCGGGTTAGGGTCTAGGTACCATCCTAACTCCAAAAAAATGGTTCCACATGACTTTACAACCTTGGTAGGTTGAATTGCAATATGCATAAGAATATCATCTGTAGATCTAGATAACCTGCCCCTAGAGTGAACATCAAATACCAAGGCATCCCCGTCTGATCCTTGTAGTCCCAAACCTGAAATGGGATCCTTGATCTTGTAAAGGCTCCTAGCCACGTATTCCTAGAGTGAAACCTTCGATCAATGAAGGGAGTTTGGAAAGTGGAGGAAGAGGGGGGTTTATCATGAGGGGCTAGGACCTCAAAGAAAATCTGCAGGAGAAGCATCACTGGTCCTAACCAAGACTAGATCCAATATAACGTTGGCTGCAACTTGAGAAGAGTTTGGAGCATCACTATTCTTGATAGGATTGGAAATGCTAGAAGGCCCACTAGGGGCGGGGTCTAGGGATGAGATCCCCTCCTGATCTATATGTGGTGGAGAAGCCACTCTCACTCTGATCGAAACCCTGAGTGGTGGGCCAGCAGGCAAGTACCAGACGTGCAATTGGTGCCAAGCGATGAGGCGGTGCAGCTTGTTTGAGTCAAGGGTACTCTGCTCTAGGTTGTCCCCCAAAATGAATGCAAATATTGTGTTGAGTCAAAGGTACTCTGTTTGAGTCAAGGGTACTCTGCCCTAGGTTGTCCCCCAAAATGAATGCAAATAAATCATGTGTGTTGAGTCAAAGGTTCTCTGCCTTGGATAGTCCTCCTAAAAAGATGTATTTTCCTATTTTGTTTTGGTGTGTGGCTCCATGTCTCTCATTAGCCCCTGGAGCTAGGAGGGGATGTACTGTGGAGCCATGTATTGGCTTTGATAGGTTTAGAGGGGGGATGTATTGTGGGAGCCATGTAACGTGAGTCTCTGAGCATGTTGAGTCTCAAGCCATGAGAGTGCTTGGATCAACCTCTAAACATGCTCAGACTTTAGCCTCTGAGTTACATAGGGTGCACAGTTTGATGACCGTCATTGTCATGTTCTGTTCTTGGTTCCATTCCAATAGTCCCTCACCTTAGACCATCATTGTCATGTTCTGTTCTTGGTTCCATTCCAATAGTCTCTCACCGTGCCTTCATGGGGGGGTGTTGGAATATGAAGCCAAAGTGAGTCAAAAATGAGTGTACTAGGTGTCTAGGGGGTGTTTTATAGTCTAGTGAGTCCTATGGATGCCACGTGTCATATTGGGAGTTATCCCATATGCATAGGTGTTCGTATGTGTGTGTGTGCTCTTAGATAAGAGCTATACTTGTCTAGTGTCAAATCACTCAAGTATCAAGCTACAAGCTCTTTGGTCTACATGTGAGTACTCTCATTTTTGTTCATTGCTCGTCATTTCATTTCCATTTCATTATGTCTCCTTTTGAGTATCACTTCCTCTCTCCCTAGCATACCCTCTCTCTCTCTCTACCATGTTCCTTCAAGCAGATCGTCTTTTGAGAAATGGTGGAAGTGGACATGGATTGACTGGATGGGTTTCCATTCGTCAAATCGAAGGTGAAAGGCCAATTCAAACCGATGGTAGATCTGTCCACGTCGATTGGAGAGAGTTGAGGGGAAAGGGTAGATCTAAGGGAAGATGAGACGATGGAGAGGTTGAGACTAGGGAGAGGCTGAGAGGGAGAGGCCGAGAGAGGGGAGAGGCTCAGAGGGGCTCAGAGGGAGAGGCTGAGAGGAGAGAGAAGCTGAGAGGAGAGAGAGGCTAGGGAGGGGCTTAAAGAGGCTGAGGGTTAGAGGGAGAGGCTGAGAGGGAGAAAGGCAGAGATGAGGGGCTGAGGGGGGGACGGCTGAGAGGGGAGAGGCTGAGAATAGAAATGGGGAGGGAACTCAAACAAGCTGAATTCCGAAGCTATTTTGGACTTGAAGGAGCTGAGGAGAAGCTGCCAGGAAGTTGAAAATGAGGCTGTATATTCGCAAAAGGAAGCAACACTTCGAAGCTTGCAGCCTTTATAGAATGAAATTAGAAGCTGTAGGAATGAAATGGCAGCTTACAGACACAGCAGGAGCTGGACAATGACTTCCAGCCCAAGTTCCAGCTCAAAGCTACTGAATTTGTACAGAATGCACAGCTTTGCAGGCGAGAACTTGTACGGACTGTTCAGCCCTGTGTACGACCACTGTATGGCCAATGTGTACAGACAAACAGGCCGAAAGAGGAGGAATTTGCAGGATGGAGCGGTACGAATTGTATGGGGCTGTGTTTCCGTGTGTACTGCCACTGTAGAGCCCACTGTATGGACAAACAGGCCCAGAAGATCATCAGCTTGAAGAGTCGGGGGCTGAGCAGGGCTGAAAGAAAGGAAGGTAGAGGTGGAGACAAAGTGGGAGGGAAAGAGGTTCGGTCACGATGGGGAGCTGAGCCGTGTAGAAGATTTCTGGAGATACTGTTTTAGGAACTTGCATATTCAAGTATTGGTTTTCACAAATGCTTTGATTCCCATGTTTACAGAAGTATATTTACTCTGTGCAATCTGAAAACACCATGTTACACATACATTTGAGGTTCGAGAAGGCAATGTGAGTATCCACCAATTGAATATCATGATTAATGTTGAAGGGGCCCTTAGCTAACTATAACATTCTAATCCTCCATAGTTTGAGGAAAGGAGGCAGGCTTAAAACATACCTTTTTGCATGCAGAATGCTACAAGAGGAGCAGCTGACCTGAGAGACAAGTTGTTACGGCAACGGCAAAAGATTCAAGTAATACTCAGTGCACTTGTTGAAAGTCACCCTTGTTTGTAACTCATATTGAAGTTTTTAGTCTGCTTTTGAATTATCTTTGAGAGACTTTGGATGTTTTCCAGGCAATCAACAAAAGGAGTGCAGAAATGAAAGAAGGAGCTCAAGACTTCCATAAAATGGCAGAGGAGCTGGTAAAGGTGCTGGAGGAAAAGAACAAAAGGAAATTCTTGTAAATGTGATTGAAAGACTTCCAATTGTACCATTTGCTTCAGCGCTGAAGTATGATTGGTATCTGAGAAAAGAAACAGATACTGTTGTAGATAGTGATCATATAAGCATCCACGCTGCCTTGATTTGTGTATGATTCTTTCCACAGCCACCAACTACATCAATGCCCATACAAAGGTGTAACAAAAAGCTGTAAAATAGACAGCTTAGTCACCCATATGCATGGGATTGACAAACCAACATAAAATGTGACCAGTTTCGACTTGGAGAAATCAAAGAATGAGCTCTCTTAGTCACAACAGTTGGTATGCTGGCTTTACTTATAGCTGACCTCTGATCCCAGGTTGCAACAAGACGATGAAACCTGGCAATTTTCGCTGACCATAGTAAAACGTTCACATCATTGGATGTTGTATCCATTCTCAAAGCTTTATTGATTGAGTTAATTTAATCCTATTGTAAAGCAACTCTTACTTATTATTCAATCTATTTTCTTCCTAAAAATGGATATTTTACCAATGCATGACTTTCTCAAGGGTTATGACTCCCCCTTTCGAAGGAAATCAGAAGTGAGAAGAAGCTAATGCTGGGGAGATTTTACAAACTTCACCCATCATGAGCAAACACCTGGTTCCCAAATGAACATGCTTCATCTCAATTTGTATGTGTGACCTGAAACCCCCCACATGTGAAAGACCTATCCACTACTACACAACATTGACTTGAGTATTGGGTTCCGCACGGGGAGGGGGGTGGGGTTTGGAACGCTCATCCAGAATTCACACCTTAAAGCCATTGGAGGTGGGTCTCTCCTCGTAGAGTAATCATTTGGAAGCCCCCATTCTTTTCACCCCTCCAAATTCCCAAACTAACTTGGGGTACAATGTAAGTAACAAACTTTACATAATAAGAATTCTTCCAGTTTGACAAGAGAATTGCTTGTCACTAATAGGAGCCTACAATTATACAACATGTGTGTTAGGCCCCCAAAATAATTCCAATGAAACTTTCATCTTTTGTAGGCTTGGGGGGCATTCCAATAACTAAGGATCATGCCACTTGTAAGTGTGATGGTTTGTGACTTGTTAGGAACAAGGACGAACATAATAAAGGGTAAGATTGACACTTATTGCATGAATTTTCTTTTATAATAAGTTACACAAATTCAGCACTCTCTTTGTCGGATTGAATTTGCTACTCACCCACGTCGTTCAAAATTTGACGAAAAGTTGAGCTTCAACTTTCTTTCGAAAAACAAGTCAGAAACACGATGAATTACAAGTGAACAAAGTGGGTGTTACAAGCCTAGATCTTCTATTGACATTTATGATGCAAATGAAATATTCATTCCAGCTAGATTAACCTTGGTTCTTCATGAATGACTCCATAGGCTTGAGTAGGGGTGTGTGACCGCATAGAAACCTTGCAAGGAGATCAAAGAGAGACAATAAATGTCATTAAGGAGAGACTAGGCTCGGTTCAATGTTAGGGTTATGACAACAAAACTCCAAATCAATTGTTAAACAAAGTGGAGGGCTTTCCCATGTTGAACGAGATTAATTCTAAAAGATGAATGAGTAGTAGAGAGTCTTGTGTTGAAACAACATACGACACCATTAACAGATTACAAGATTTGCATGAAATGAATCTCTCTCTCTCTCTCTTCCTCTCTCTCTCTCTCTCTCTCTCTCTCTCTCTCTCTCTCTCTCTTGATGTGCTCAAGTACATCAAGAGAAGATGTCAAGATATGACAAATATACATCGTGATAAAAAGTCCCTGTTTTCAAGCAATCAAAAAAATATTGTTGCAAAGAGTGCCTAAAGAAAGAGTATAGGGGGAAAATGGATTACCAAAGACTTTATGATTTTTATCTTTCGAGAGAGTCCATTGTGCCCAATATCATATCCATACAAAAAACAAATCAAAACCTTGTCTGTGTGGGTGGATCCCAAATAACCAGAAAGATTTTCTAGAAGTAGCACTGGGAAATCAGGTTTGTAAACGATGGCGCAGCAATCCCAAAAAGTCACACGTGTGACAACAATGCCAAAGAAGATGAGGCACTAACTCTCGTGGAGCCAAGCATCTGTGACAAACAAGTGGAGTAACATGTGTGTGTGATAGAAACTGTCCAGATGGAAGAACCCCTAACAATATTCTCCAAAGAAAAACCTGTTGTCGAAGTGAAATTTTAGATTTCCAAATCCCTCGCAATCTCCGTCACCACCATTGTGCGAGACGATCCATATGCCAAAGGTTGTTTGCCCGTTCCAAAACGCAAGGCAAGGGCTGAAGAACCTTATACAAAGAAGAAACTGTTATGTGAGACATCTTCAAGTGACAACATGCCGACCTTGGCAAATGAAGTGTCCAGTCTTGAAGCCGATCTTGAATTTCCAAAGGAGGTATTGGAATAAAAGGTTGAAGCATATGAGTAATAAGATACCAAACAGGACGGTAATGCATGCCAAGACTGAATTTTGCAACAGCCTGAGAAAAAGAAAGAGTGGTCCCATCATCATGAATCACGTCTGCAACAGAATGGATCCCTTTAATACTCAGAAAATACGAACGTCGAGCCTCTTGCAAAGCCAACAAAGGGGGAAATGCTTTTGACCAATGTATGCTTTCAGAACGTAAAGACTTGTCTTGTAAAGAATCCTTGCCATTCCATTCCAAGTGAGATAGAATATGTTTCTATTCAACATGTTGGAGATCAGTGGGGCAGCCTTTGATTTTTTCATCAATAGAACCTAAGATAAAGTCCCAGGGAGTGGGCTCCCAATAACCAAAGGCAGGGGTAGTAAGTTGAGAGAGAAAATGACACGTTCATAGCAATCCATGGCTGAGAACCCTGCATAAATTGCAACATCATTTTGCCTTTATGAGCAAGAATATGTACATGAAGATTTATAATATTAAGTCGTCCATGCATCTTGGGAGAACATAGATGCTGCGCTGAAAGTAACTGCAATCTTTTTTTGCCATGTATTAGAGCGCCAAAAGGTTTCCATAACCAAAGACATGAAGGCTGCCAGATGCCCTTTGTTGAACATGATCAAGGGCAAATAAAACTGAATATATGCCATAAGAATGGATTGAACAATCCATAGCCTGACATGCAAAGACAATGTGGCAAGTTTCCAGTATTCAAGTTTCTTCTTCCAACCAAGGGGATAACCCAAATGACGAGCCAGTTGATTTGGTTGGACAATTTCACCAGGCCATAAAAGAGAATGCCATTCCTTGGGATGCAAAGGTAATAATTTGGATTTCTAAAAATTAACATGAAGTCCAACAGCCAAACCAAAAAGAGAGAGTGCTTGCATGAGAGAGGATAAATCCTGTTGAGTATTCCTTGGAGTAAAAAAAGATATCATCAGCATATGCCTAAGCAATCAGCATACCACTACCAGGAATGTCCAAACCATGAAGCATATCTACTTTGCTACCAGATGATCCATATATTGAAGCGTGGGATGTGTAGCAATAGCATAAAGCAATGTACTAAGTGGACAACCCTGACAAATTGAGCACTGAAGAGTACATGCTTCAGAAATATCTCCTAAGCATATGCAAGCAGTCCTACTATTGTCACTGTAAAGCCCGTAAATAATATTCTGTAATTTTTGACCAAAACCCAATACACACATAGTCTGTGAAATGAAATCCCATTGGATTGTGTCAAAAGCTTTAGCAATTTCAATCTGCAATAGTAAAACATCCTACTCTATATATTTTGCCTTTTCCTTACCTACATATGCATTAGCAATATTATCTATAATATGCCGTTGAGGAACAAAACCATATTGAGCAGGATGAAGGCCATCATGCAGATACCCTTTAATGCAATCAACTACCATCTTAGTGATGATCTTGTAAACAACAGGCATAAGGGTAGTTGGCCTCCAATCAACCATGGATTCACATATATTCTTTTTTGGAATGAGCTTGACAAACCCTTTCTTACATGAATATTATAGATGTTGATTTTCCCAAGCAGAATTGATCATGCATAAAAGAGGCAGCTTACTACACACTATGGTCCCCACCTGGGAGCGTGGGACTCCAGGCTCCAGGGCGACTAACGAGAGGCATGCTCATTTTTGCAAGGCTTGGCCTGCAGGAGTTTTCTACCTGGTTGTATAGTCCCCCCACTTGGCTACTATTAGCCCCAGTACCAAAGATCCCCTAGGCAGTGAGCTGGGTTTCTCTGGAATAGGCCGGTTCTTTCTTTCAGCCTTTCCGGTTTAATCCATACTCAGCACCTTCGGGGCTGCTGTCTTGTATGAAAGCTTTTAAGCATTAATAGAAGGTTCCTTTCTTTAGGGGAAAAAAAAGAGGCAGCTTACGAATATCCCAGTGTGCAAGAAAGAACTCAACTGTGAGACCATCCCATGCTAGAGATTTCCATCTGTCACAAGATTTTAAACCATCAGTCAACTTTGTTTCAGTAAAAGGCATTTCCATATCAGTAGCCTGTATAGAAGAAACAATGGGAGAAACATACTGAAGGAGAGCATTCCTGGCTTGAAGAACATCTTGTGAAGGGAGATCCGCCATCCCAAGCTTACGCGAAAAATGAGCAACACATGCTGCAGCAAGTTGTGCTTTTGAAGAAGTCCAAACCCCATCAGGCATAAGAGCACAACAAATATTTGAAGATTTCCTCTTCCAATGCAAACTTTAAAAAAAATCTTTAGACGAGCATCCTTTGTCTAGGAAGGCCTTTTGTCTTGAGATCTTGTCTCCCACTTAGAGATTTTCTTGTGATCATTACTTTGGAGACAATGTCGAGCCTGACATAAAGAAGTGCTTTCATCCATGCAGACAGGACAAAAATGGCTGAGCTCAGTTAAAGATTGGCAAGTCTGTTTTTCTTGAGCTACATTTTCTCGCAAAGTCTTCATGCAATTCTTACCATAAGTCCTGATTGCATGCAAGCAACGAAAGCATGCAGAGGAAAACGAATGCAGAGAGGACAAAAATGGCTGAGCTCAGTTAAAGATTGGCAAGTCTATTTTTCTTGAGCTACATTTTCTTGCAAAGTCTTCATGCAATTCTTACCATAAGTCTTGATTGCATGCGAGCAACGAAAGCATCCCAAACATAATTTATATCCACAAGACTTTGATGGGAAAGAGGCCAACATGCATCATAAACCATGTCTTTGTAGGCATTATGCTACAAGTAACTGTTGTTTACAATGAGTAGCCTTCTATGAAATAATCGATCATTTGGTATATCATGCAAAGATATTCTCAGGAAGACATGAGCATGATCCGAATGCACAAAGGTATAATCCACCCACATTTTTGAAGTAAGATTGTCATAATAATGTTGTGGATAAACTTTGTACCAATGATCTAGGCGTGCCTGATCGGAGGAAACTGCATTGCGTTGAAATGTGAAACTCGCATAAAAGGTAGAGATTCTTTCATAAGTCAGTCAAACAGAGCTGAAGCAAGAGCTGAGGCCAATGATCTCTTTCAAATGCCAACATAAGAGTGCATCCAAATGTATTATCTCTAGGTTGAGGAACATTATTAAAATCCCCACATATGAAGGCATGATAACGCCAGGTACAACTCCTCATGTCCTCCCAAATTTTTCCTCTAGCATGAGATGATTATGGAGCATAAACTGAAGCAAACTAAAAAATCCATCTTCCATATATAGCCACTGCAGGCTGCAATTCATGTCTCACCAGAAAGACGACTTCTGAAAAAGAATGTTGTCCAGCATAGAAAATATCATAACCATGAAAGTGTCCATACTATCCTGCATACATGTGCTGCTTGTGCTCTTGAAGAGCTACAATGTGAGGCTGTAATTTATTGAGATACACCCAAACTAATTTCAATTTCCTAGTGTCACACAAAGCCTGTACATTGAGAGTTAAGTATATAATATGTGACAACATATTTACAATACATGTACGGTTGAGCCCAAAATGCAAGTCAAGTTTGTATATCCACCTCACGGTTAGGGCCCCTATCTTGAGGTAACACCATTGCCTTTAGAGAGGACAACAAAGTACTAGTGTCAAAGAAAAGAAAAAAAAAACCCCTTGATTTCTCTTAGCTTTCCTCCCTAAATTTCCCTATTTTCCCCTAATTACCCTTTTTTTTCTTACTCTTTTCTTATTTTCCTTAATTTTTAAAATTTTCTTTATTAAATTTTCTTAATCTCTTTATTTTTTTCTTTATTTCCTTAAAATTTCCTAGTTTTTTATTATTCTCTACTTTTTCTTATTTTTTAACTTTTCCTTATATATTCTTATTTTTTCTACATTTTTCCTTCTCTTCCCCTAATTACTCAATTTATTCTTTATTTCTTTAAAATTTCCTTATTTATTTCTTGCTATTTTCCATGTATTCTTAAATTTTCTTAGTTTCCTGATTTTCTCCTTATCTTCCTAAAATTTTTTCCTTCTTTTCTCCTAATTTGTAAAAAAATTCAATTATCTTTCTTACTATTACCACTTTTTCCCTAGTTCCCCTCAATTACACAAATATTCACTATGGCTCTCCCTAAACCTAACTCTACCAATCCCACCTGACCTAACCAAAACCCCCCCTCCTATTTTTTCCTATCTTTTTTTTTATTTTTTCTTTTTTCTCTTGATTCCTACCTATCTTTTTCCCCTTTTTTCTTTTTCTTTCTTATTCCTCCCCTATTTAAAATTCCCCTCCTCCTTCACCTTAATGCCCTATAATCTCCTCATCTACTTCTTTGTTGTCCTAACCTATCGCCCTTACAATTTTATTCCCCCCGCCCTTCTTCCATTTCTTCACCCCCTATTTCTTTCTTCTCATTTTCTTTTTTATACTCACCCTCCTCTTTCTTTTATCTCCTTGCTCTATTTTATTCATCCTCATCTTCCTTTTATTTTTTTAATCCGTCCCCCTTTTTTCAAACACTTAAGTCTCTAATTTTATCTTCTACCTTCCCCCTCCCTTATATTTTTTAACTTCTACCTTATTTTCTGCTCTTATTCTTATTGTTATCTCGATGTTTCTCTTCCCACCATTGTTCCTCTCATAGAAAACCCTCTTCCAAGGTTTTTTCATGCACTGTCATTACCATTTTATAACATTCCCTCCACATTGCAAAACTCTCTCACTCACGAATCTAATACCCTCCACTTTTGTTTTTCATTCCATTTCACACTCTTAAAACACATCTATTTACACTCATAATTTTACATTGAGCTGCATAAGTTTTTGGTTAAGCTTCTATTTTATTATGACGATGATAACAAGCGAGGAGTGTTTATGACACCTGTCTTCCTAAATCTAGTTCTTATCATGTTTTCTTGTTTGATGGTGGCAGGTATGTAGACTCTCCTCTTCAATAAAAGTGATTCTCGTTTGCCTCTTTACTCACTTTATTGCTTGCTAGAGCACTACTTTCTCTCCCCCTAAACCATTCGATTGTCACCACTTCAAAAACTCTTTTATCCCAAACAATTCTCAAATTAACCCACTTTCCCCTTTTACTTCCCTCCCTTGTTTCCTTTCCCTTCCCTGGCATTAATATCGTTAAAACTTCACTTTAATTCCTTTTCTTTTACTCTTGAAAGTTTTGACATCTTGCTCAATTCTCTCTCTCTCTCTCAATCCTTAATTCGTACTTTTAGATACTTCCATCCTTTTTGGGTAGACAAATTAAGGAAAATAAGAAAATAGTAAGAAAAATAAGGGTAATTAGTGGGGAAATAGGTAATTAGGGGGGGCGGGGAAGAGGGGGAGAGAATAAGGGAAAATTGGAGAAAGGTAAATGGAAAAGTTAAGTAAGGATTGTGTGTGTGTGTGTGTGTACCCAGCATTGCCCCAATAGGATACACCACACTAGGTGAGACATTAGGTCATCACACTTGCAATGGGTAATCCGGGCCTTGATGGTGCCTGTTCTCCAAGCAATACTAATAGTCTTTATCTATTCTATAATTTTGATGGCCCCACATTGTTTTTGTATTCAAATGACCTCTCTTATTCCAATTGCTTTACTGATTCCAGTTGTTTCTCTGCTATGGATCTGTGTCACATTATATGCCGTCGTTGGATCAATTGTTACTTGATTGGCTCCTATTGCTAGCATGCAGGCTATCTGCTGTGTCAGATTTATTTGGGCATTTGTATTATACTAGCAAAACTCCATATGATGGTTTTTCATGCAAATCTTTTTCTTAAGTAGGATGTTGACTTAGTCAGTCCCAAACTCTTAAGTTCTAGTGTGATGACCTAATGTCTCACCTAGTGTGGTGTATCCTATTGGGGCAATGCTGGGTACACACACACACACACACACACACACACACACACACACAATCCTTACTTAACTTTTGCATTTACCTTTCTCAAATTTTCCCTTATTCTCTCCCCCTCTTCCCTGCCCCCCCTAATTACCTATTTCCCCACTAATTACCCTTATTTTTCTTACTATTTTCTTATTTTCCTTAATTTGTAAATTTTCTTTATTAAAATTTTCTTAATCTCTTTAATTTTTTTGTATTTCCTTAAAATTTTCTTGTTTTTATTATTCTTTTACTTTTCTTATGTTTTAACTTTTCCTTATTTTTTTCTTAAAACTTTCTTATTTTTCTACTTTTCCCCTTCTCTTCCCCTAATTACTCAATTTATTCTTTATTTCTTTAAAATTTCCTTATTTATTTCTTGTTATTTTCCATGTTTTCTTAATGTTTCTTAGTTTCCTTATTTTCTCCTCATCTTCCTAAATACTTTTCCTTAATTTCTCCTAATTTGTTTAAAAATTCATTAATCTTTCTTACTATTATCCATTTTCCCTACTTCCCCTTAATTAGACAATATATTCACTATGGCTCTCCCTAAACCTAACTCTACCAATCCCACCTGACCTAACCAACACCCCCCTCCCAACTCTTATTTTTTCCAATTTTTTTTCCACTTTTCTATTTTTCTCTTGATTCCTACCTATGTTTTCACCCTTTTTTCTTTTTCTTTCTTATTCCTCCCCTATTTTTTCCTATTGCTTTGTACTTCTCTAATTTTCCACGACATCTCTCCCCTAATTCCTCATAATTTCCCCCCCTTTTTTTTCTCATTTTTTCAAAAATTTCCCTATCTTTTTTTAAAATTTTCATATAGTTCCCTCTTCTCCCCTTATTATCTCTCCCTAACAAGCTTTCTCTTTAGCTTTTCCCAAACTACACCAAACTACATCCTATTCCACCACCTTACCTCCTCGGACTATCTAGCTACCCCAACTTCCCTCCCATCTCATTTACCCCCCCCCCCCTCTTTCTCTTCATTCTCACCCTCTATGCCTCTTGCTCCCTCACACTGTTGTACTTTGCTGCACTGCTCTCTTCTCTAAGCACCCTTAGTGTCCCACATGACATGCCTTCTCCTGCCATGTCTCACATAACATGCCTGTCCCTCATCTCAGGTTCTCAATCGGGCTTGATTGCACCTCGTAATTCGTGCTTGTGTATTTAGTAGCATTCTCCAATGACTTGGAAGCCATCATCTTCTACGGTTATATCCCCTATAGCCCATATGCCTACCTCTCATTGCAAATTGATTATTGCTCCGCACAGTATGATAACATGTGACTCGAGTTTTGCCTTGCCAGCATAGCCCCCATGCACCTCTACCTTCCACTTTGAGCCTTGAGTCTCTAGCTCCCCTTTCTACCTTTGTGCCTTTCCATATGTTATAGACTCATAGGTCAATGTTTTTCTTATTGTCCTCTTAACCCCCCCCCCCTCAAAAACCCATTTCCAACCCTTTCATTAAAAATAAGCCCCCTCCCCCTTCTTTCAAAAACCCAATTTCAACCCCTCCTCCTAATTTCTTGCTTACCTTATTCTTTACCCCACCATACCCTTCATTTAAATATTTGATTACAATTTTTTTCACTTCTCTTTCTCTATCTCTATTTCTTGCTCCCTCTAACCCTCCTTAAGACTACTAATTATTTAAAAATTCCCCCCTCCTTCCCCTTAATTTTCTATAATCTCCTTCTCTAGTTCTTTGTTGTCCTAACCTATCGCCCTTATAATTTTATTTTCCCCCCAACCGTTGCAAATCTCTGACCCACTCATGTATCTAATCTCCTCCAGTTTTTCTTTTCTTCATTCCATTTCACACTCTTAAAACACATCTGCTTGCACTCATGATTTTACATCAAGCTGCTTAGGTTTTTTGTTAAACTTCTATTTTATTATGACCACAATAACAAGGGAGGAGTGCTTATGAAACCTATCTTCCCAACTTAAGTTAAGCTGGTTCTTATCATGTTATCTTGTTTGATGGTGGAAGGTATGCAACTCTCCTCTTCAATAAAGTGATGTTTGCCATGACTTATCTAAGCAAAACTTATTTGTGCAGTCATGCATTCTACAATTGCAAATTTTTTGTGAAATTACAATAGTTTACTCTTTCAAGTATCCATTACACTAAGAAATGGGGTTTTGTCGAGTATACACACACACACACACACACACACACACACACACACACACACACACACACGCACATGCACACACACACACACGCATGCACGCACACACACATGCACACACGCACGCATGCACACATGCACACACATAGTGTAGGTCTCCCTCTTTTACATTTTACTAGCTAATTTTCATAAATCATGGCATAGTTATTTGAAGATTGCCTACTAGAGCTGAAGTACTCTTTTAAAGAATCTTGGCCTTGGAAAATGTCTAAAGGTGGCGAGGTTTTATATGGAAATCTCAAATAGTCAAACTTTGACTCTGTCACTTCCAAAGTTGTGGGCATAGAAGAATCTTCTCGTCGTCATTGTCCACGTCACTCCTCATAAACCAAGTTGTGGAATAATAGATTTCATGCTATTGAGATGCTTATCCATGGTCTCCTCATGTTGCATAGATAGTTTGAATGAGAGCCACTTCTTTCTTTGTCTTCCATGCGGCTACGTTCTCTATATGTTGGTTCTATGGATCACCTCCAAAATATTTCAGTTGTGAACACAAGATTTGAAGTAGATGTGATTGCAAATTGGAACGCAAGTGTCGTTGATCTTCAATTGGATGACTAATACCAAATAAAATAGATTAATAAAACAAGGGTGCCTCTATATATTAACATGCATGAATAGAGACAAAACAACATGGCAAGCAATTGAGAGATTAGACAAGAAAATATAAAGGAAAACAAGTCTATTTTCCTTCTCATAAATTGCATAGGTCAATCAATCATGGCATATGAATTTGAAGACAACCTACTACCTTGACTTATTTAAGAGTCCCCAAACTTATAAAAGCTCACATAAGCAAGATTTTACTAACACAATGTTGTCTCCAAATGCAAACTCTATCATCCAATGGCATTACTAAACCATTACCATGTAGAGGCACAAGAGTGTAGAAACCATGGGTGAGACTTGGATTTGGTAGATGTGTGCCAAAATGATCAAGAGAAGTCTTATGATTGCAAATATAACCTAAAGAATATCAATGATATGCACTCTTGCAACTACAACAAGCTACAAAACAAATTGAAAGACAAAAGTTGACTCTGGCTCAACAAATCAACATACCAATGTTCACAAGAATGCTAACCATCAACCATCCATTTGAGTTTGCCAATCATGAGGGCCATTATCAAGCCCTAAGGAGCCATTATACCTCTTCTTCATTAAGACTTCACTCTTTTTAAGGGAGTGGGAGCAACTCTATGACCAAAAGTTGTAGCATTAAGTAATATTTTTTGCATCCCTTAGGTCTTCCTTGTGGGGATGCTTGCAAGCAAACAATGATGCCTAGCACTATGATAGGCACTCTCTTTTAAGGTCAAATTACACTTCTACATCAGTCAGTGAACATGTGTGGATTCTAGTTCTTAAGTTCTATACATATTATGTGGTATTATAACTAGCTCATTGAAAGGCCCCATGTAGTTTAATATAATGAGTATGGATGGTGTATAATAAGGGTTTTCAAGAGGAAGAAAGACAAAAAATTTAGTTGCATAGATCGACATTTTCATCCATTGCCGCCATCTCATGCAAGCACATGGGATCATTGAATCAATAGCGGTGTCATCAAGGTGCATAATACAATCGAGGACCTATAACTCACCTACTAGGAAACCATAGATTCAAGCCTTAAGTATGACAATCTTAACATTTGGGAAATTTTATTGCTTCTTAAGCTCTCCTTGATAGCTCTTCTTAATGCCCCCCTTGCCTGCCCCAACCCCCGCCCCAAACCTTACTTTCCCTCCTTTCTTCCAAAATTACCTCACAACCTTTGTGCTACCTTTTCTTCTTCAACATCTTTCTTTCCTTCAATTTATCCCCCCTTGCTAAGTTGTAGTGCACCCATGTACAGTCTAGAGCTTACAAAATTTGGCCTTTTATGTAGCTAATGCTTACTCCCACCTATATATTGGCCTTCTCCCCCACCCCTTGTCACCTATAATGAATTCATTATTTAATAAATTCACTCATTACTTTTGTTGCAACAATCATATAAAAATCACTTTTATATATATTGAGGTAGTTTAGAAAACCTACCTTATTGCATAAAAATTTCTCTTTGATATTCTCATGTATTTTTGCATTTATCCTTTTGTGTTTTCAATACCCCTTCTATGTAAGAACTTTAAAAGAGGCATATGTATCAACATCTCTTGTGTACAAAGTCTACATCCTATTATTATATGATATCATGTTTCTAAGCTCAGGGATATTATACATATATGTACACACACACGCGCACGCGTGCACGCATGCGCATGCGCATGCACGTGTGCATGCATGCACGCACGCATGCACCCTTGGGGTTCCTTGTTTCTAGGGGTGGCTTGGCATGACTAAGGAAAATTTAATGTGATATTCATTCTTTTAATTCCCCACTACAAGGTCTATCCCACGATTTATTACTCCAAGTCATGGAGCTATACATGGATCACTAGTCTCACTTAAATTGTGGGGGATATTATGAAAAAGAGTGCATGTTGGTATTGGACCAATATGGCCACACTGAAGTAGGTATTTATGAGGCATGAAATAGAGGAGGAATGGACAATATGGAATATTTGTGATATGTCCCCGTGCTTATGATCTATGGACATTGATAAACTATGATGAATGCGTAGATCGATGTTTGGGATTGACATTTCAAGGGCATATGTGATATTTATATACAAGTTGAAGTTGGATTTACATGCTTACTTCCTTGAGGATGTTCACTCCAAGGCCATCCTAGAAAATCTTTTATAGGATGGCCCATTGTGACAACTTTTTATTGCATGTTTGGAGTAGGGAGAATTGGAATTGAGAATTGGATGTGTTGGGCAACTTCCCACCACTTCCCTTTGATTCTGGACCACCAAGCTAATGGCATCCTTTGGACTACCACCACATCCCGATATGTTCCCACCTACATGCATTGATTTATTTAATTTTTTATTTGAACACACCCACACCACACTCACACACCTGTGGTCCTATCGAGGGGCACCCCGCCCTGGACTAGTGGGCAATGTGTCCATAGCTTTGGCACTCACACACACCACAGACATGCACCCAACCACAAGCTAGGACTCCATGCCCCAGCCACCAAGACTTGAACCCATGACATGAGGGTCTCCTGCCCAACACTCATACCTGGAGACAACATGCATTGATTTAAAGGAAGGAATCCACTATGGGCCGTCGAATGAAGGGGACTACTTGGATAGGGGGTGAACTAAAGTGCTAAGAAGCCTTTATGTCTCACATTACATTTCAAGGGCTTGGGTCTGGTGGTTGCAGATCGAGGAAGCTCTTGCCCCAGCATACAGAGAAACTTTGGAGATGCAAGCTTGTGGAGCCCAGAGTTCCAGGCATGGAGACAGACACGAAGGGACTATGGCTGTGCACGTATGCTCCACGCTTCTCCAATGAGCGTCAACCCTCTTCCCCAAGTGAGCTTCACCCTCCATAGAGACAGTCAATGGCAACCAACTACTCGATGAAACTCAGGTTTGTTTTCAATCATCACTTCGTGGCCCGGTCCAATCTCAAGAGTACGAGTGTGGCCTGTTATGAGCTAGGAGCATTTGGATTTAGAGGCCTGAGATTCGTAAGATTGCACTGCTTATTACCATAAACTAGCTCCATTTTTGAAGCAGCTTTAGGGGTTCCTGATTGCGGCTGATCGTTCGACTAAGCTATGAGGAAATATGGCAGATCATGTGCCATTAAGCGATACACCCACTATGCAGCTGGTGCATGGTTTGCAGTCCATGTCCTCTGTATCACTAGTAACACTACGAGATATGGGCAAAATACTGTTCTATGTGAGTTCCTGCTCTTACTTTCGAAAGGTCAAGTCATGAGCTTGCTACTTCAATCTCGGAGAAGAGCATAATTCTGATGATCAGAAATAATATGGCACAATGGCTCTGTTGCATCGCATTCTCTCGGCTTCTGGGGATTACCTCGTGTAATGCTCTTGTCTTGGGGAACCAGGTCTCTCGGCTGGCAACACTGTAGTATCGTTAAGACGGACGAGCAAGGAAGGCTGCGGCAAAGAATATGTGAGGCGAGTCCACTTGATTAGCTGGATGGGAGCTTGAAGTTTTACACGCCCCAACTTTTTAGTATTATGTTTCATCTTGTCGGCGTCAACTCTAAGCTACTTGGGACAGGCTTCAAAACCGTTTGCAGCCAACTCCATCCTTGCAGATTGACCACCATGTCGCATAGCTACTGCCTTTCATGATCTAGTGCCTAGCTCGAGCTTCTTTACAAAGCTTTCGGCTTCTGTAGCTCAGTCTTCTTCACGGTTCGTGGCTTGTAGGTTGCTATTCATTTTATGCTCATAGAGCAGATCATGCACAGCAGCTCCTTCTCTGTCGGCACGCGGCTGTTCGAATTACTCCTGAGTTTCTACAGCTCCATGCTCCGATTAAGTTCGTATGAGCACTGCATTCTTTCAACTCGTGGTTGTAACCGTTCGGGTCATATCTTCTTTAGTAATTTGGGTAGCCTACACGTATGCTTCCCTTCCCTTGTCAGGGCTGAGCCATACCCACTCGCTATTCCATGCTAAAAAATGCTCTGTAGTGTCTGATGGACACCTCTTTAACGACTCATAGATTTGGATTCAATATTGCACATGAAAGTCGTGACAGAGTTTTTTTGGTTAGCGTTTACAAAGAGGCTTTTTGAGAGCTCATAGTGTTACGCGACACGGGCTTGGGGACACTCCTAAATGACAAGAGATTCATTACGTTCTAGTTCATACTATTCTAGTTTGGTTACATTCTAGTTCTCTAAGTCTCCCGGATCACAAAATAACTAGGGACTCTTACACATTTACTATTGGCATCATTTTTGGCAAAATGACAAGAGATTCATTACGTTCTAGTTCATACTGTTTTAGTTTGGCTACATTCTAGTTCTCTAAGTCTCCCGGATCACAAAATAACTAGGGACTATTACGCATTTACTATTGGCATCATTTTTGGCCTGCCACAAGGAGGCTTTAGTGAACACGAGGGGGGAAGAAGTGAAATTCATTTCTAGTCATTTTTTGCTTCTATTGCCACGTGGTTTTTCTTGCAAAAGTGGTTTACACATTTACTTTTGGCATCATTTTTTCATTTTGACACTTATCATACAGATCCATTATTATTCACTTATTATTAGTTGGTGGGAGTAAGTTCCACATGGTAGGTTTACTCCCCACCATGAGGTCTTACCTCTGGGTTGGGGCACATTCACTTATTATTAGTTGGTGGGGAGTAAGTTCCACATGGTAGGCTTACTCCCCACCATGAGGTCTTACCTTTGGGTTGGGGCACATACACACTAAAAATAATTTTGATTAGTAAATGTCTCTCACACACACAGACACTTATTTGTTTACATGCACACACACATACAGAGTATACTTTTTTAACTATGAATTATTCTTTTATGTACCTCTCATGAAATCTCCCCTTTATACTCTCTTTTTAACCACCCTACACACCAAGCCCAATAATCGTCTCATACCTCCTCTAATTCCTTCTCAACCCATGCACTCAGCTCCTTACTCCACTTGTGACTTAAACTTTACGTGTGGATTAAACTTTACTTGTGGCTTAAGTTTTTTCTAATTATCTAAGAATCCATATGGTTGTTTATTATCCTAGATAAAGAAATAACAAGCCGGGGAACACATACATTACCTGTCTACCTAAATGTAACTATGTTGTTTAAACACCTAGTTTGCATTTATCCTAATCTTTTACACCTAGTTCGCATTTCTCTTTAAGATTCTAATATATTTATGCATTTATTCTTTTATGTTTTCTGATACCCCTTCTATGTAACAACTTTAAAAGAGGCTTATCAACACATCTTGTGTATAAACTCTACATCGTATTATTATATGATATCATGTTTGTTAACTCAGGGATATTATACATATATGTAAAGAGTGACCATCCTAAACATGTTGAAACCTAAGCCATTCTCCTTAGTCTGCCCTTTCATTTTTTCAGGGTATTGGTCATCCCTTGTATCCTTTTCCCCATATAGTTCCTTCCTTCTCTATTGGAGCAACGTCGTGTGGCCTCTTCTCTCCATGATAGCCTGAGGGAGCTTTCAACCCCTTGGCTTGTTGGAATTAATATCTCCCTCCCCTATTTTTTTCGGATGCATGCATGGATGCAAATGCATGTGCATGCACGTGCACACAAGCACACACATGCCCGTGTAGAATGCACGGGCGTGAGCGCACACACACACACGAGACACACACAGACACAATTTCACTATGATTTTAATCTACACATGCACATGCCCCCCCGACAATGAGGCAAGTCCTTTTGGGTGATAGTTTCTTACTTGGATCTTACTCCCATGATGTATTGCAAGTTTGGGGCAACCCATTTCAATGGATTATACTTTTACAACTCCTTTTCAGAAGGGTTTTTTCCATATTTTTTCCCAAGATGTATTTTGATTTTAAAGCAACCCTCTTTATTGGATTATGATGATATACTTGTACATCTTTTTATAAATCCATACCTTGAGACAATTTTGTAACCCAAGAGATGTAAAAAAAGGAGTGTAATAGTTGTTCTCTCCCTAGAGGAACATAGTTGTAGAAAAATGCTTTCACCCTAGTGATATAGTTAAGATCTTTGGTATTTGACCCATGAGAGATACATATATTCATCACTTCTCTTGGTTTCATTTAACACCTCCCAACCCTTTCTTTGCAAAAAGAAAAAAACACCCCCCAACCCCTAAATACTCTTCCTCTTCTACCATTGTATAAATCAACACACACTCATATCTCACCGATTACACAATTGCACACAATAATTAAGCCCCCTATTTTTTACCCTCCCAATAATGAAACCCCCTAGCATAGTACACCCTATTTTCAATAATTAAACCCCCCATTTTTTTATGATTTTCAAAACTACCCACACTATGCTTCTTGACCCTCTAAACCTAACTACCCCCAATAACCTACTCAATGTAAATCTAACATATAGACCACCTAAATACATAATGGAACCACTGCTCATGACCTTGTAAAAAGAGAGGACTTGTAATGCCTCTTTCCACTATACAAATGTACGTACTCACCTTGTGGGAGCACTTCATTTCTTGCTCTACCTTCATGGTTGTAGCAAGCTTGCATTTCCTTCAACTTTGTACTTCGATCCATATCTGTGATATGGCTTCAACAAACACACAGTTCGTGTCCACTTCCCCTTCTCTACTATGAGAATGGCACCTTCCTTGTTTCTCTCCACACCTCCCACCTTTTCTCTTCTTATTGTTTCTGTCCCTCACACTATCTTGAACCATGGCCCTCAGTGTCTTCTTTGCTTTGCATGATTGCATTCTCGCTGGATTTCTCACAATTGAGTCTCTATGGTTTGCTTAGCTCTCTCGCAACCTTTCAACTGGTGCTCTGGCTCTACTATCTACCTGATGAAGAAGATTTCCTTTTTGACGTGCACTTCTGGTCTTCGGTGCTCTCAGCTTGTGGATAGCTTCTCTGGCCCTGAACAACTTCCCAGGCTATCACCATATCTACATCAATCCATCTTGCATGGTTAGTGGCCGCGTCCCTTCATAGTCTCTTTTTCATCTCCTTTCACCTTGGCAACAATGGCTGTCAGTTGGTCCTTACAACCTTGTGCCATCTCTTCTCTCTCTCCCTTCTTCCTACTTCTACCGGTTGCCTCTCATCACCCAATTGCTCCTCGCAAACCTTCGTCATTGTACATGTAAATTTTGTGATTAGATTAATTATAAACAATGCTATAGACTCTGAATTTTGAGCTTCGTGGCAATCTTTGTTAGCTCCACCCTCGACTTAAGTTTATTGTTTATCATCGACCATTCCTTTATGACCTGATTTATCACCTCGTGGTTGGTGACTCCTTTCTTGCTGCCTTGTCATGTTGGCTGCCCTGTCTATCACTAGGTGGTTGGCACCATGCATGCCAACAAATTCCTCATTCTCAAGTTTCCCTTAGTTCCTTTTCACTCTTTTGGGAGGATGATCTTTCTCTTACTTGCATCATATGGCCACCCATGATTACTTGATCCTTATTGTATGTAGTTGCACCCTTTCAGTCCATGGCAAACATGTACATTGCAATTATATCACTTTCAAATCCTTTATCGGCTTCCCACGAGCAAGAGAGGTGATATCTTGCATGAATGGAAGGGGCACATCTTGAATTTCAAG
The DNA here is from genome assembly GCF_047967505.1 of Dipteris shenzhenensis. Classification (NCBI taxonomy): domain Eukaryota; kingdom Viridiplantae; phylum Streptophyta; class Polypodiopsida; order Gleicheniales; family Dipteridaceae; genus Dipteris; species Dipteris shenzhenensis. Next base: position 21,094,521 of record NC_141618.1, on the reverse strand, counting down.
TTTGGGAAGAAAGGATGACTCGCAAAAGTGCAACATGTCTACATGGGAAAAGATATGTGGCTTCCTCCATCATTCCATCAATCTAGGATACCATCACAATGTGAGTCTTTCTATCTATGTACATTTTTTACTTGCAAGTGTAATGAGCCCATTTGGAAAATTTTATTTGGTCTCTAAGAGATCTTATTGATGGCATATGTTTTCCCTTCGGACTTCGAGGAGTGGGAACCAGTTGAGTCATTCATAGGCAAGTTCATTGCAATTCATGAGGATTTAGATAAACAAATGCATGCAGGGGAGAAGTTGACCTCCTTGCAAAAGAAGAATGTGTATTGGTATAATGCAACATACATCACTCCAATGATATCATCAAGCTATGGCCATCTGTAAACCATTGCACCATCACAACTTCAAGACATGGCTTGCACCATTGTGAACTTGAGGACATTGCAATCGTACAAGGATATGATTGCAAAGGATGTGGGCATGGCCATGAAGTTTACATTTGGATCCAAATGGGCAAGGTTATCTTGGTTTATGCCTTTGCACATTTTGCTTCTTTGTTTCAGAATATACATATGCATAGAATAAAAACTATGTGGTCCTATAAGCGTGTAGATGAAAATGCTCTTGAAGATTTACTTGGGATGAATTGGGGAACCAGGTTAGGCGAACAAAAGCGTGATGTGTTTAAATGTCATGCATGTAAAGACAATGTGGTTATTAGATACCATTTGTCACGCCAAATGTTGTATTCAGCTTTTCAGTATAGGCGCTATAAGAAAACAAATGGCCAGTGTCTTCCCCTATACTTTAATGATGAAGACAATATGGGGGTAAGTTTGTCTAATGATGTTGAAGAGGGAGATGTCAAGAATGTGAATGTCACATCGCACAATGGACTCTAAGGGATGTGCGAGAACACCTATTGGTCATGGAGGATAGCATGTAAGAGTCCTTCAACTTTACCTTAAATGGTGGTAAGATCAACTGATGTGTGGAGAAGTGCATGCATAGTGCCAATTTCATTCCTTCTACAACTTTGAAGATGGTTAACAATGTGTTTAACTAGTGCAGTATTTAGTTTTTTGCCAAATCCTAGTTCTTGTTTCAAAAGATGATGGATAATTAAATTGACATGTTATTTCTTTTGATGTTTTTTCCTTTGAGTTCATGGTAAATGTTTTTAAAAAAATTTGGGATTTTATGATCAGTTTTAATTTTTAGGGTTTTGATATATATAAAGGGGTAAGAGCCATTTTTACATTACATTCTCACTTTCACTTTTAGAGAGCCATAGAAACTCCCACTCTCAAGAGTTACTCACTCCATCAATCGCTATTTGCCATGGATTCAGCTAGAGTTGCATTCCATGATTTCATCTCACAAACTGCATTTGCAGGTCACAAGGAAGAGCTATTTTTTGTGCTAGATAGGACTTTAGGTGTCCTAGAATGCACATATATGTGAGCCAAGGATGACTCCATAAATCTCATCCACTACGTGCAAGAGAATTTCACAAATTTTGCATATACACTTGACGACTCTTCAAAGAAATGGGTTCCAATAGACCACATCAAGTATATGTTCCTAGATGAACCTAAGTTTATGAAGCACTTGGCCTGCTTTTGTGATAATCTTATAGAGGAATGGTTTAGGATGGTAGAAGTAAAAGACATCCTAGAAGCGAGGATCACGGGAAATACAGGCACTTAATTACTTTCATGGGAGATGACATTCATCTTTCTTCTCCAAAAAGGAAATTTAGAGGAAGAGGCCTCATCATCCATGTTGTCTCTGTGCCAACATGGACTTAGGTAGTGCAGAATGTGTGTGTAGAGTAGTGGCAAAGCTCCACTTGTACTTGAATAAGGCTAGGAATAATCTCTCTTGGGAAACCTCAACATGCAAGTTCTACTTGCAATTCCTACATAATGAGTTCTACATGCAACTCCTACATGCAAGTTCTACATGAAATTCCTACATTGCATGCTCTACTTGCAACTTCTACTTGCAACTCCTACATGCAACTCCTACATGCAACATGCAACATGCAACATGCGAGTTCTACATGCAACTCCTACATGCAACATGCGAGTTCTACATGCAACTTGCAACTCCTACATGCAACTTCTATATGCAAGTTCTACGTGTAGAGAGAGAATGCCTTACAATTCCTACATGCAGAGAGAGAAACTCTCCAACTTTGGTGGAACTGCATAGAACTTGGGATGGGTTCTAAGACATGGAGGTGCACGTAGGTACTATTTCAAGAAGATTACATCAAAGAGCTTGGGGCGGCGCCAATCAGGTTGTGGATCCAACTTGCTTATCTAATCTTTACTAATTTGACATTGACGAAGGTTGGTAGGGAAGTTGTCCAGGGTCCATCCACCTCGAGTTTTCATATCAGGATATTTGCTCCAAAATTCCTTGATGGGGTTACTCGGAAGTGGTATCTCATCAAAATCATACCCATCATTGAAACCTCGCATGGGAGTACGAATTGGATTATCCGGATCCTGATATTCAAAATCAAATACTATATCATTTTTTGTTGATAAAGACGTACAGATGCAAGTGAGTGCTTGTGATACAATCTAATCCTAACTAAGGAAGACTTGGGTTTCCCAATTTCGTTTTTGTTAGGGATGGCTTTCGTGTTGAAGTAGTAGCGCTTCAGTCGGCTCCCGTTTATTGTTGTGTTGAATTGGACTCCATCCAATGTTTCCAGCAACACAACTCTGATGGGATTCATCTTTCTTACTCGGTAGGGTCCTTGACCTAGATACTTCAGTTTCCCCTTGGTACTTTGGCATTGTATAACAAGACCAAGTCACCTTCCTTGATGTCTTTAGCTTTAAGATTTCTGTCAACCATGCCTTTCTTCTACGTTTTTCTACTGTCATGGCATGATAGGCGACTAGGCTTGTCTCTATATGCTTCTCCAACTGATAGAGTCTTTCTTTCAAGGATTCATGGTCTCCCATGCATTCCTGTACTGCTATGCGTAGGCTTGGTATTACAAATTCTAATGGGACCATAGCTTCAAGGTCATACACCAATTGAAAAGGTGTGTTCCCTATACTGACCTTGAGTGTGGTTCGGTATGCCCATAAGGCTACATTTGGTTTTTTTACCCAATCAGAACATTATGGTTCTACTAACTTGGTGAGGATAATGCATAATATGTTGTTGGTGGATTCGGCCTATCCATTCCCTTAGGGGTAGTAGGGTATGCTTTTTCTATGGATTACCATAAAGCCAGACAAGAGTTCTTGGATTACCTCATTGACAAAATGTGTGCCTCTATCCGACACAATTTCAATGGGGCATCTGAATCGGGTGATCACATTCTCATATAAGAATCTTGCTATGCTTTTGGCATCTGCCTTTTCTCATTGCTTTAGTTTCAACCCATTTGGTAAAGTAATCAGTGGCCACAATGATAGGGCTTCTCTTTTTGTGGTGGTATAGTTGATCTCTCCATCATTGAGTTGTCAAGTGGCGAAGTATAATGGGTAGTCTTTCTTATGTTCACCAGGTTGATAAAGCACACTCCCAATTGCATACTTGGATCCATCAGTATGAACATGAAAATCAATATCCCAATTGGGAGATTGAAGGATGGGTGCTATGATTAGGTGCCACTTTAAATGCTTAAAGGCCTGGTCACACTCTTCTATCCATAATAATTCCACTAATAATTTGTAAAGTGGTATAGCTATCATGGCATACCATAATATAAATCTTCTATAATAGCCGGCATGTCCCATAAAGACCTGTACACCTTTGGAATTTGTAGGAGGCAATTCCATGATGATTTTGATTTTGTCCATGTCGGTTGCAATCCCATGTTGAGAAATGATGTGCCCCAAACAACTTCGTCGGTGACCATGAACTAGCATTTTGTTGGATTTAGAGAGATACCATAGTCCCTGCATTTGATTAGTATTGCTTCAAGACATTTGAAGTGATCTTTTTTGTTTGAATGGATGCACAAATCATCCAAGAACTCCTGTAAAAACTTTTTCAGAAATGACGTGAAAGCTGTGAACATGACTCGTTGGAATGTGGCGGGGGCATTACAAAGGCCAAATGACATGACTCTATATGCAAAAATACCCCATTCTGTAGCAAATGCTATTTTTGATTGGTCTTTAGGAGCAATTTGCACTTGGTTATAGCCACTAAAGCCATCCAAGAAGTTATATATTTCGAAACCTACCACCTTTTTCAACATTGTTTCTATTAAGGGTAGGGGATATTTATCCCTAATTGTGGCGGCATTCACATCCTTTAAGTTTACGCATATTTTGAGCTTCTTGTTGCATTTAGGCACAATGATGATGGGTGAAACCCAATCAGTGTGCTCTATCTTGTAGATGAATCCGGTATCTAAGAGTTTTTCCACCTCATCACATAAACCATGGTGCCATACTTAGGATTTTTGTGATAAGGTCCACATACCTTAGGGTGGGCACCTTCCACTATAGGTATCGTGTGCACTGCCACATCTGGTGAAATTCCTTCCATCTCTTTGTATGACCATGCTAGGCAGTCATGGTATTCCATTAGGAGTGCTTTGAGTTTGGTTTCATCTTCTTGTCGAAGCTGTTTCCCAATGAAAACCGGTTTTTTTTCCTCCCCTTCAAGGGTGAGGTTTATTGTGCATGTTTTTGCCAGTCCCTTATAGATTGGAGTTTCTCCAATGCTATCGGTTTCTTGAACTTCAGACTCTCTTAGTGGTCTTGGCATTGCTATTGGGACATTGCCACTTGTGTAATTCTTGAAGCACTCTGACACTTCTCGAAGATCGGCCTCTGATGGTGTTGAACTAGCCTGACATGTGCCATGTGTACTACGTGGCATAGTTTCATTTACCAATTTGTTAGACTCTTTTGGACTTTCTTTTTCTAAAGTCTCTTGATCGAGCTTCACCTGCACATGTGGCTTATATTTCCGAAACTTCTTACATTGGGAATTGTGGGGTAACTTTTCCACTGGTAAGGTGTTCCCAAGTAAGGGTTCATTTGTTGCGCATACTCCTTCCAGTCCCTCAAGGGACCATTCAAGAGGTGGTGGTTCTGACTTTGAGGGAGCTGGCTTTGCAAGATACAATTCAACGATCCTTGTTTGGACTCGTTCGAATTCATTGAAGTGTTCTCGGCCTTGGATTTTCTGCGGTTTCCTCCCGCTTTCTTGCGGGATCATTTGCTGTTATTCAACTTTGGAAGTTCAACTTTTGGGAGCTCGACTACCATTAGGGCATGCAAAATGGCTAAGTCATTATCAAAGATTTGATCTTCAATTTCAGCATTCTTAGCCTCAATTTCAAGGTCCCAAGGAAAATGGAAGTCATCATTGGTATGGGTACCTTCTTCAGGTTCATTATCCCACTCGAGGTCAGCCATAAAGAATGGCACCTCTAGATCAATTGGTTCTTCATGTGTGAGTGGAGGATCTACTTGTAGCACCTTAGCATCTATCTGCGAGAAGATGGGGTCTAATGAATGGTAGTTGTCGATGGTTGCAAATGTTTGTATCCAGTTATTGGCATTGCTTTGTGAATCGCCCGCTATGGCATGCTGTTGCAGGGGAGCTAATTTGCTTGAGATTGTAATTGAAGATGTGTCATCCAATGCTTTAGGCACAATTGGTTTTATAGCTCTTGTCCCCACGTTCACCCTAACTGCAATGTCATGATTTTGGATTGTCAGTCTATTAGTTCCCTAGGCATGGAGGACTGATGCTTCCCATAACCAAGGACATCCTAGTAAGATTTGATATGATTTTTTGGAAAGATCTAAGATTGTGAATTGAAGGGAAAAGCAGACTCCTGCGACCTTTATGGACATGCCATTCACTATTCCCAAGGGTTTAGCCCATGAATCATCAGTAAGGCATATGTTGAAATTAGCCTTTTGCATTGGTGGGAGGCCCCATTCATCGTAGAGCTCCTTTGATAAGACATTTACACCTGCTCCACCATCCACTATGGCTTGGACTTTATTATATGCCTTGTGGATCAAAGGCACAGTAATGTTGCGTATGTCATCTCTCTCACCCATCCGCACAGGGAGATCTTCGATGTCATTCATAGGTGGAGGGGGATTTGCGAGTTCAATCCATCCTTTGAAACTCTCCCAGAGATTGGGACAATTCTATAGGAGGATTCTGATGGGAATTGACATAGGGCAACTCAGGATGCTAGAGAGTGCGGCTCCTTCAAGTTGATGTGGTGGTACATTATGTTGTGGAGTCTGTTGTTGGAACAAAGGCTCGAGTATAGTATCAATACTTTATGGGGCCAAGTCATGGATTGGATCTTGAGCTTGTCTCTCAGCCTTAAATTGAGCTTGTTTCTCAACCTCAAATTGAGCTTGTTCCTTCTGTACCCATTGTTGAAGTGCCTGAAAATGAGCCTTCTCCACTTCTGCATTTGGGTATGGAGCTTCTTTTATTTGAGGCTCAGGAGATGATGTGGATGAGCTTGGTTGCTCATTGCTTGGCGGAGGTGGAGGCACTTATGATTTCTTTTTAAGAAGTCACTTTGGTTGGATTGGAATGTTAGGGTCCTTGGTGGCCTCTTTCTGCCGATGTGTAATTACATTCACAGGTTGTGATATTATGCTTGCCGGCCCCAGACTTTGATGGCCCACCCCAATGATGCTGATTGGGATGTTAGGCTTAACCTCTGTTTGTTGTGGGACTTTATTTTTCATGGGACAGTCCATACAAGCATGTCCTATGCCACAATCTCTACAGAGTGGTTGGAAAGTAGCGAGGCTACCATGATGAGGGCACTCTGTGATTTGGTGATTTTCTCCACAACCGTAGCACTTAATTGGTGCCTGATATGTGTTGGAATGTACTTGATTTGCATAGATAGGTATTAGTCCCTCTACATCTTCTACATAGTACACTAGGTACTCTGCTTTATACTCAAATGGTGAGTCTACTTCCTCGGCTTGTAAATGATGTATTGGAACTCCCTGAGGAGCTAGATTTGGCACTCTTGGATATGGTCATGGATTCAGAGTCTTGAGTAATTATGGGATGGGACTTGTGCCAGAATAGGAACATGATTTAGCCTCGGAGTTGGGGGTGCTTGTGCAAGTGCCGGTCGCCTATACACTGGCATGGGTGCCGCTTGGTATTGTTGAGGTCGAGGTAGGTTGTTGCGCATGTTGAAGATGCAACTGTTTTCATCATGGCCATCGACAATGTAGATATGGCACCACAATCTTGGCAGTGTATTTGCTTGTGTAGCGATCCTCGCTCTTAGGGCTGGGCACTCATTTGCTGTATGATTGGCCATACAGTGTGGACACCAGACATTTTCTTGTCATGGATAAGTTTGAGTTGGCGGCTGAGACAAGTGAAGCTTTTGTTCCATGGTCTGCATCATGTCTTCTTTCAGCTTCATGGGGTCATGGCCTATAGGCGATCCTCATTTAATGTTTCGGTAGTGGACTTGGATTTGCCCTTTTTAGAGCACTTATCTCGTGCATTGGATCTACCATCATCACTACTCGTGTCAGAGTCGGTCATGCCATCCTCGATGTCAATGGTTGCCGCATGAGCAGCACTGAACGTTTCATAGCTGTTAATCTTTTTCATATCCTTGCGGATTTTCTTTCTCAGTCCTGCAATGAACCAGGCTGTGAGATACTTTTCATCAGGGCGTGGGTCACATTTGGCGATTAATCTTTTCATCTTTCCCAGATACGTGCGTACATCTTCTCGACAGCCTTGTTCGATCTTGCTTAGTTGGAGAGTGGGATCATCTTGTAGTCTCTTTGTTTGAAAGCGCCTTTTGAATTCTATTTGAAGTAGGTCCCATGTGGCTTGCTCTTCCACTAGGAGGTCTAGGTACCATTCAAACACTTTATCGGTTAAGGCCATGGGAAACCAAGCCACCTTGGTTTCATTGGATTGATCTCCACCCGCTCGGCATGCAGCATCAAAATGTTGGAGGAATCTGGCTGGATCTCCCCTACCATTATATTTGGAAAGTTCCAATTTTCCCAAGGGGCGCCTGCCTTGATTGTTATTATTTCTGTGATTAAAGAAATTGTTAGCCTCTGCATCAAGGTCCATTTCCACATCATTATCATCACGACGGCATCCAACCATGTTGTGGCATGGTGGAGTCAAAGGGATTTCTTGAATTTCAGGGAGGGAATCGGGTTAGAGTATTGTCGGAGGTGGTCGTTGTAGCGGAGTTGTATGCAGATTTGGCAAGTGTTGGAGTCAGAGGCATTAGCCGGAGCGTAGGTTGCATGCAAGTTGGGCGAGAGTTGTAAAGGGTGTCTCTACTGCAAGTGCGGGTGTTGGTGTAGTTTTATTTGGATGGTTAATAATGTGCCTAAGATTGTCCCACATGTGTAGGGAAATGTGCCGGTGTAGATGGATCGTCAATCGGAGGTCACGATGTAAAGATATAAGCGAATTAGTGTGAAACTAGGCCCACATGGGGGTGCAAATGAGCGAGTTATAGGGATACCAAAATGGTGTGCAATGCACTAGAAAAATGCCTTGTAGCATGCTATTTTCATGTGTGAAATCTTGGTTCAAACTGTGTCCAGTTTGGGTCTCAAAGGGATGAGTTACAAGGGGTTAAAGAAGGGGAAAAATGGACCTTTTTTTTGGGGGGAGGGGGCTTATAGCGAAACGATAGGGTTTGTAGTGGAGCGATAAAAAATAGACGATACTCAGATACAACTGAAGAACGGAACTCAGAAAACATAGTGTCTATCGGTAATATGAAAAACTGAATACAACAACCTCAAGCCATTGTGTCTCCAGGACCGTGGTTGAGGCGAATCAGAAAGATGATTCCATGTAGAGAAACGGTAGAAAAGATAGCAGCAGAGGGAGCAAAATGCAGCCCTCTGTGTAGCTCGATGATGACGAAGACGATGAAGGGCTAGAGCTGCCCAAGGAAATGGCTGAAAATAGCATGCTCTGAGGAAGGAACCTTTAAGCTATTTGAAATAGCAACATGATGAAGAAAAGGAGTAGATCTGGAGCAGCAGCTGGAGGTCTAGGGCCAGATCTGGAGGAGAGGAATAGAGGGGCAGAGGATGGAGCAAGCATAATAGCCATATCTAGAGCAGCAGAGGCTGCAGCAAAAGATGGAGGAGGTGAGGAGCAGCTGCAGATCCTGTCATTTAGAGTGAGGGGGTAGGGAGTCTTTTATAGGCTTGACCTAGGAGGTCGACCAGTTGGTTGACCAACTGGTCGGTTAGTTCCTAGGTCAGTGGGTTGGCCAACTGGTTGGCGAGCTAGTTGGCCAGTCAGCCAGGTCAGCTAGTCGGCTTGATTCTGGCCGATAGCTTGGCCCTGCTGGCTACTGGTATGTTTGCCCCAAACATGGGGATTGGAGTTGCTTAACACCCCCTCTCAATTGCCAATTTGGAGGGGCAGACATTGTGTGCTTGGAGCTTCATGTAGAGATGTCAACGGTGGTGGTGGCGATCCCTGTGAAAATGCCCAAGAGATGCAAGGCAAAAAATGGAGAGGTCACAAGAGGAGTGCCCTTGCAAGGGAATTGTTCACTTCCTCAAGTGCCTGAGTTACACATATGATCAACAAAAATAAGAACACTATGAAGCTTGAGAGAATAAGCCACCCCCTCTCACCATCGAAAGGTGGAGGAAAAAGCAAAGGTAAAGAACAAATATCTCGTAGCAGCATTGATAATCCAGAGATGGTGGGATTCTACCAAAGGAAGAGGTTGTAGCTGAACAGTGAGCCAGTGTGTGCCCAATCTTGGACCTCAAGAGAGAGGAGTCTATCCCCACCTCCATGCTTGTAGAAGATTCGAAACAACAGTCATCAAGACACATCTGAACAGAAAGGGTCCCGCCTAGGGAGAACTTGTAGATCTTGGAAGTCGATGCCGATGGAGATTTGGTAGAGGTGAAGGGTCATGACCTCCTTGTTCGAAGGAATGGGGAGTGTCAAGCCTGAAACCGAAAAGGGAGGGAGGGATGGGAGTAGAAGATGGAGGTTAGAAAGGGAGGGAGGGATGGGAGTAGAAGATGGAGGTAAGAAAGGGATGGAGGGATGGGAGTAGCAGATGGAGGTAAGAAAGTGATGGAGGGATGGGAGTAGAAGATGTTCTCTCCCATAGTGCATAGTGGAATGAAGAGGAAACTGATATGTTCATAGGAGTGATGCTCCCCGTACCTATGGCCTCCATGAAGAAGCAGGATCTTTAGATCACCATAGATTTGGGGTCTTTAGATCACCATGGCTCTGATACCATATAGAGAAACGATAGGGTTTGCAGTGGAGCAATTAAAAATAAACGATACTCAGACACAACTGAAGAACAGAACTCAAAAAACATAGTGCCTATCGGTAATATGAAAAATTGAATACAAGAACCTCAAGCCGTTGTGTCTCAAGGACCATGGCTGAGGCAAATTAGAAAGATGATTCCATGTAGAGAAACGGTAGAAAAGATAGCAGCAGAGGGAGCGAAACGCAGTCCTCCATGTAGCTCGATGATGACGAAGATGAAGAAGGGCTAGAGCTACCCTAGGAAATGGCTGAAAAAAGCATGCTTTGAGGAAGGAACCTTCAGGCTATCTGAAATAGCAACATGATGAAGAAAAGGAGCATATCTGGAGCAGCAGCTGGAGGTCTAGGGCTAGATCTAGAGGAGAGGAATAGAGAGGCAGAGGATGGAGCAGGCATAATAGCCAGATCTAGAGCAGGAGAGGCTGCAGCAAAGGATGAAGAGGTGAGGAGCAGCTATAGATCCTGTCATTTAGAGTGAGGGGGTAGGGAGTTTTTTATAGGCCTAACCTAGGAGGTCGGCCAGCTGGTTGGTCAGTTCCTAGGTCAGTGGGCTGGCCAGCTGGTCTGCCAGCTAGTCGGCTAGTTCTAGGTCAGGTCGGCCTGATTTTGGCTGATAGCTTGGCCCTGCTGGCTATTGGTATGTTCAGCCCTAAATTGGGGATTGGAGTTGCTTAACAGGGCTTGGTCTTAAGGTTTGGTGTGAATGGGTTTCAAATCTAACTGAGGGGTAGTAACTGACCTAATTCAATTGACCTAACTGGTTTAGTTACTTTAACTAAACTAACTATCTAGTTATTGTAACTAAACAGTTACCTTAACAAACCTAACTACTTTCATTAACTAGAGTTAGTCTACTAATTGAAGGTCAATTAAGTTATCCTAGCTATTTGATTAGTCTAACTAACTAGAAGTTAGACTAACCTAATTACAACTAACTGACCTAGGTTAAAGCTAACCTAACCTACCTAGGGTTAATCCTAGGGTTAGATTAGTTACTTTGTTTTTTAAAATTAATTAATTAAAAAATTTTGGGTGGGGCATCGTGCGGCGGTGGGGGGCGGCGTCTCAGAGGGGGGGGAGTTTTTTGAATGTCTAAGAGGGGGGGGAAGCTTTATGTAGCAGGAGGTTTGAAGGATGGAGGAGTATGGAAGGTGGATGATGGAGGAGAGGCTAGTAGAGAGGATCGCGGGGTGGGTAGGAGGCACCACAAGCACTGCTGGACGGGGAGGGAGGCTTCATGAGAGGGGGCGGGGCAGTCTTGGTGAGACGGGGAGGTGGAATTAGAAGGGTAGGGTGGAGTGCAAACTACGTCGCTGGTGCATTGTCATGGGCAGCTCTGCACGTGCTGCCGACTGCTGGTTGCACTATCACGAGCAGGTGCTGTGTGAGCGGGCTGACTTGCCTTAAGCAAGGCCTTATAGGCCCTTACCAAGGGCTTTAACCTTTAGGTATTAGTAGGTAGGGGCTTTAAGAGGGTAGGGAGTGGAGCGGCCGATTGGGGGGAGAGAGAGAGAGAGAGAGAGAGAGAGAGAGAGAGAGAGAGAGAGAGAGAGAAGAGAGAAGAGGGAGGAGGGGAAAAAGAGGGGGTTTGGAATGAAGGGGGTTGGGGAGGGGGGGGAGGGGGTGGAGGAGATGGAGGGGGGGGAGATGGAGGGGAGGGGGGTTGGGGGGGGAAGGGGGTGGTGGAGAGGGGGGTGGGGGGGGGGTGGTGGAGATGGAGGAGAGGGGGGGGTGAGGGGGGGTGGGGGAGATGGAGGAGGGGGAGGGGGGAGGGGCCAGTGGGAGGGGGGGTGGAGGGTGGAGGGGGAGTGAGGGGGGGGGGGGGGGGGAGGGGGAGATGGAGGAGGGGGGGGTGGGAGATGGAAGGGGGGTGGTGGTGGAGGGGGGGTGGAGGGTGGAGAGGGAGTGTTGGAGATGGAGGAGGGGGGGGGGGGGGGGGAGAAAAAAAGAAAAAAACTTGACGGACGAAAAACTTTGACGAAAATCCGAAGGTAGGAAGACATGGTCACCTGAATGCTCTCCAAGTCTTTCTTGATGTAACAGGATTTTTGAGGACGAATGGACAATGGGTGGATGGCTAGGTTATTGCTGTGAGATAGGCTCTAAGTAACTCACCGTGTGAGGATGGGAGTAGGATGGTGGTCAATGGAGAGGGAGGAGTGTCTTGCGTAGGGCTCGGAATGGGGAAGAGGATGGAGGCAAGATGTGAAAGAAGAAGTATGAGAGGAATGGGTACACTTTTACAAGGAAGGAGGGGAGCTGTGGATTTAGTCAAACACATGTGCACCTTTGAATTTGTCCACGTTTGAGTAGTCAAATACATGCGCAGCTTTGAATTTGTTCACGCTTGAGTAGGGAGGTGGTTTCAATTTTTGTTTTGGATTATGGCATTTAGAACCTTTAATCATTGATTGCCCATAACTTTTGGTAGTTGTGTCAGAATGTACTTTCGTAAAAAGGAGAAATGTTCAAAATTTCAAGCTCTACACTTTGACAAACATCACATGGTCTGATTTATTCCTTCAGGTGCTATTTTTCCAAAAAACATGCATTTTCCTAAAGAGTTTCATCTAGGATAATTTTTTTAAAAAATACTAGAGTTGGAAAATTTTTGCTCTCCTAGTCCTTGAGTGATTTGAAGTAATATTCTATTTGTCATGCGCATGCGGATGCTAGAGCTTCATTGACATTTCCTATCGGAGCAATATACCATTCCATGCTAGTGGAATGTGAATATGTTGATTATTAGTTTCCTAGCATCAACTGCTTTCATTTTAGGAGGTGGTCTTCCTACCATTAAGTATCCAATGATGTCTGCACACCAATAGCATCTATTTGAAATAATGCGGCATCTGGTAGGTCATCTTCTATTCCTTCCGTCTCTTCTCCTATCCTCAATCGTGACATGTGATTGGCAATGAGATGTTGAGCTCCTTTTCTCACCATAATTTTGAAATTGAACTTGTATTAGTAGAAGCCATTGAGTGATCCAGCCTATGGTACATGGCCGATTCACAAGATATAATAAGGCTTGATGTAGCCAATAGATAGTGTCAAAATTTCTTCATGCTGTAGATCATTGCCAAGGCTTCTCTTTCTGTTGTAATGTAATTCACCTCCGCATCATTTAGCTGTCTGCTTGCAAAGTATACTAGGTAGTATTTGTTGTGGGGGTAGACATCACACACTCCCACTTGAGGGTTTTGAATGCTTGTTCGCATTCGTCTAAACTTTAGTGCCATTAGAACAGGGGCTGTGATCAATCTCCACTTCAGGGTTTCGAATGCTTGTTTGCATTTGTCTGTCTAGATAAAGTTGACTAGGAGCTTATATAGGGGCCTTGCAATCATGGCATACCCCAGTATGAATCTTCTATAGTATCCAAGTGATCATTGTTCTAGCTTCATTTGCGATTTCAGTGATCTCGTGGAATTTTTCATCATCTAGCCATTCTTTTAGCAAGGGTTCATTAGTTGTATTTGTGGTTAGCAAGACAAATTGTATTTCTTATTACAAGCCAAATTAGACCTGCAACATGAATTCAAAATTATAGATATATGAATAGATCATTAGACTACAATTGGACTGAAGGCAGATTATTGTTGGAACAAAGTTAGACTGCTATTGGAATAGAACTACATCAGAAAGAACCATCTTTTCTGAAACATACGTACAATGCATGAATCAATTATCAAGAACAAACATACTGGAGTAGTTACTAACTCCCACATGACCTATTATACACTAACTACTACTTATGACCATACTTAGCTTAGGTGCCTTGTTAACCCTCAACACCTGGCACACCTAGTGGTTGACATTTTCTCAAAATGTTTAAGACTCGAACCCACCATATTGGAATTTAGTAGACTCTCTTCATGATGCAACATCTCATCAATCCAAGACGATGCTAGAAAATAGAGAGAAGAGATTGGTTCAGTACCAAGTTTCCAACTACCTCCAAACATATTTGTCATCTAAATTACAAAAGGTAGAAGTTATTATGCAATAAAGAAAACCTAAGACAGTTCCTACTGTGCTATTATGCACAAATATAGTGTAAGTGCATCAGTGACTTCAGTGCCACCATTTTATGGCAACATTCCAGAGGCCAATCAGAACACTCTAGTTCTACTACCTTGGTGAGGACAATGCATAATATTTTGTTGGTGGATTCATCTTGTCCATTCCCTTGGGGGTAGTAAGGTGTGCTCTCTCTATGGATCACCATGAATCCAGACAAGAGTTCTTGGATGACCTCATTGACAAAATGTGTGCCTCTATCTGACACAATTTCAATGGGACATCCAAATCGGGTGATCACATTCTCATACAAGAACCTTACTGTGCTTCTGGCATCTACCTTTCTGAGTGCTTTAGCTTCAGTCCATTTGGTAAAGTAATCATGGCCACAATGATGTAGCGTGCTTGTGTTCCCTTTGCTACTGGATGGATGGAACCCACAAAATCAATCCCCCATTTTTTGAAGGGTTTGGGGACGCGCATTTTTCGAGCAAAATCTTCCGAGCGTTCGAGTGAAGGAAAAAAAAAGCTTCCAACTATATAAAAATATGGCAAAAATAGATTTGAACAAAACATAGTTTCCCTTAGAAATATGCAAAGTATTATAGCAATGCCCATTTTATACAAAAAATCTTTATATGAATCTTTGGGAATGGTGAGTAACATAATGGGATGACTTTTCAAGAAACCCACATGTAGAGTAGACTACTCTATGAAAATTCCCTTATGATTCTTCTTACAACTTTTACTTAATAGGGGGTGACACTCGAAACCCCTCTCATGAAAGGGTTTATCCAAAGAAAAATTTCATTAAAGCAAGCCATCAAGGTAGTTTCGCCAACGAAACCCCTTTGAAGTAGGTCTTCCAAGGTAGTTTCGCTGGCGAAACTACCATGGACAACACTTTTAAAAGTGGCATAACTTTCACATCGAATGTCCAAATATAGTCATTCAGCAACTCAAATTGATCAGAAAACCCCATTTGAGAACATCTATGGGGTTATATTTTGGAAAATATTGCATATATAGTATTAAATATTAAATCTTTATTATAAGAGTGATATATAAGCCCAAGTTAATACTTATTTATAGTAATTTAAACTTCTTTAGAAACATATCTATAAATATCTTGTTATTTATGCTATTAAAATACTAGAAAGCTCTTATCATATTGATATAAATGTGTTTAATAAGTGATTATATATGTATAATATTATTACATTGAGAGTGATTATGAGGGATGTTCCTTAAAGGAATTATTTTTCAACACTTTTTAAAAGGTAATAACAGGGGTACAAAGGATGTCTATGAATAAGAAAATTTATGTTATATAAAATTGAATGAGTGACAATTCTGTACATTTTTAAAATAAAGGGATCTAGTTCTAGTGAATATAAAAGTGTAAAAACCATGTTTCCTAAGGAAATACAATTTTTTAAATCTCTTGAAAAACACGCTCGGATAAACCTGCTCATAGGTTTTTGCTCATAAAATTGATGCACCCCACTCAAGGTCAGTACAAGAAATACACCTTTTCAATTGGTGTATGGCCTTGAAGCTATGGTCCCACTAGAATTTGTAATACCCAGTCTACACATAGAAATACAAGAATCTATGGGAGATCATGCATCACTGAAAGAGAGACTCTACCAATTAGAGAAGCATACAGAGACCAGATTAGTTGCCTACCATGCCATGACAACAAAAAAGTGGAGAAGGAAGGCATGGTTTGATAGAAACCTCAAAGACAAAGACATCAAGGAAGGTGACCTGGTTTTGTTGTACAATACCAAAGTCCATAAGGGCAAGCTCAAATTTCTAGGTCAAGGATCTTATAGAGTCAAAAAAATGAATCCCATCGGAGCTGTGCTGCTAGAAACATTGGATGGAGTCTAGTTCACAACAACAATAAACGGGAGCCAACTAAAGCACTACTACATCAACATGCAAGCCATTCCTGACAATAACGAAGATTTGGGGGCCCCAAGTCCTCCATAGTTAGGACTAGATTGTATCATGAGCACTCACTAGCATATGTACGCCTTCGCACATATAGGTAGTTTCAATCGATTTCAACCTAGGGCTTAGAGGTGATGACTGAGGCCTAGCTACCCTATGATTTCCTTAGCAAATTAAGCATATAGGAGGAATGCCCACCTCACTAGTCATGCATAGCGCACCCACACGTTTCGAGCACCACAAATAAATTACACAAATAAAAGCCCCAAGAGATACTTGTTTTGATCCACACACATGACACCCTCATCACAAAAAGAGTAAAATGGATTAGCCACTCACAAAAGAAATAGGCACTCTTAGCACAAGGAACTATATTGGCACTGTCAAACTAGGACCTTATTCATGTGTGCAATGCCAGGTGTAGACAGTCCAATAAGATGGGAAAAATGCCTATGCCATCAAAAAGTGACACCATGCCAAACGGCCCAAGCCTCAACCTCAACAGCCCTCCTTAGCAGTCATCCTGGAGGTGTCCTTCACCAAATCGATGACCATTTGCCCAACCCATGCTTCAATCCAAATCAATAGGTAGATGCTCAAACAACATGTCGCCTCTTTCAAAGAGCCATATCTCTTCAAGGGAGTTATGTGTGTTTGTTCAAAGAAATGGTTGACACTGGCTTCTTAAAAATTGAGCAAGCAATCTATGGTGTTTGTGGATTACAAGGAAAAGATCGACAACAAGCTCACTCCATCTATCACCGCTGCCATCTTTATCATACTCATTGGGTAAAGAAAACCACAACACAACATCATCTATGGACTCAACCATAACCCGAGGATGGGTAATCAAATCGGTCCAAGGGAGTTGTTAACCTTGTGGTAACAAGGGCCAGAAGTATAGTCTAGGACAACAACTATGAGAGCATTGTGTGTGTAGAGTAGCAGCAAAGCTTCACTTGTAATAACTTGAGCCTGAAAGATGGTATGACGAATCTTAAAGGATGAGGATAGCCAAAATCCTCTCTAGAAAAGATCCAATCATGCTTGCAAAATCAGGATCTAGAGAGAGAAAGACCTAGAGCCTACACTTTCTGAGGTCCCTCCACTTTATGTATAGACCCAAAAGGTCCCCCCACTTTGTTTAGAGACCCAAAAGGTTCCCCCCAAAGTTGAGGGACTCCTGTCCAAAAGGTCTCCTACAAAAGAGGTCCCACCACAGAGGTACCTACTACTTATCCTACGGATTGTGTAGAGACCAACATGTATAAATATGTCTCAATGGAATGAAGCTCCAACTCTTTGGGGTTTAGTCTTCAAGATCACTATTGTGTTCATCCGATTGATCTCCATTGTGTCCATGCTCTCTTACACTATCGTGTTTTAGCAGGCCCTTACCCTGGCACTCTTTACCCTTGTACTCCCTCCTCCTCCTCCTTCCTCCTCCTTTCTCCCTCCTCCTCCTTCTTCCTCCTCCTCCCTCCTCCTTCCTCCTCCTTCCTCCTCTCCCCTCCTCCTCCTCCTCCTACCTCCTCCTCCTTCCATCTCCTCCTTCCTCCTCCTTCCTCCCTCCTCCTCCTCATTGCTCCTCTTCCTCCTCCTCCCTCCCTCCTCTTTTACTCTCCTCTTTCTTCCTCCTTCCTTGTCCCTCCTCTTCAACCCTTACCCCTCGAATCTATGAAGGAGACTAGCTCTCCACTCCTCAACCTTCGACTCCTCTTAAACCCTGCAACCCCCTCTGAACCCTGGAACTCATTTTTCTCTCTCTCAACCTTGTCCCCCTTTCGAACCCTGAAATCCCCTTCTAAACTATTGAACTCCTGTGGTGCAAGGTAATGGTATATTACATCAATTAATTCGTGATCTCGCAACATAATCCACTATTATAGCAATCACTATGCAATCTTCTACTATTATAGAGAGAATTCCGTAAAGTCACTATCGAGTGTCAATCTATCAGCTAGTGGAGGCAAGACCAGAGAACATATAATAGCATCACATAACCAAGATGATCTAGATTATCTTTGCCAATCACACATCTTGTTGGGAAGAGTTTTATCAGGAGGAACCGACTGGAAAAAGCGGGCCATCACCCGAATAAAACTTGGCTCTACTGACACATATGTACATAAATAGATATGATATATAAGAAGATCGAAGTGGGGGGAATCGGATGTGCACAG
The DNA here is from genome assembly GCF_047967505.1 of Dipteris shenzhenensis. Classification (NCBI taxonomy): domain Eukaryota; kingdom Viridiplantae; phylum Streptophyta; class Polypodiopsida; order Gleicheniales; family Dipteridaceae; genus Dipteris; species Dipteris shenzhenensis. The sequence continues at coordinate 21,076,042 of NC_141618.1, read as the reverse complement.
TTTCCGAGCAAAAACCTACAAGCAGAAAAGTCCGAGCAATAGTTTTTGACACCAACCATGCTTGTATATTTCTCAAAGGAATATACAATTCTTTCTTAATTTCTCATTTATGGAGCCATATACTTACTTATTTTTCATTATAACCCTCATTTTAGAGAACATCATCTATATATGAACAAATAGTGAACACTTTAGAAACTCCTATAAATGCCTCCCTACCATACTATCTTTTGAGTATTATGGTAATTCAATCAATTCAAAAGACTTTCCCTAATCTTTAGCAATCCCATATTTGAAGCTCTCATATAACAATGTATATCATATTCCTTGGATGAGTAGGAAAAAGATATTAGAAACCTCATACTTGAAGCCATTATAATCGATCATAAATTAATCTCTAATACATTATCAAATATGGGAAGGCAAGGTAGGGATTTTAAAAATATTCCCAATTCTCTAAACCTAAGTACTTTTAAGGAAATGTGGTCTCTACTGAACTCCTTCCTACCATAATATGAATTAGGGAGAAGTTGTAACTCTCATATACATCTTGAAATTTTTAATTTTTCTCTTTTATAACTATAAAAAGTATAATTTTAAGACTACCATTGCATAGATCATTAAATTTTGAACATTTTTCCTTTTTACAGCTCCTCAATCTAAGCTAAGGAGAAAAAGTTATGACCCCTTCTACGTAGGCTCTCCAAGGGTATTTCGCCGGTGGAATAGGGTTGGGGCAAGCTCTTCAAACCATATTCCTCTAGCAAAATACACTTAGAGGGTCTATTAAAAAGGTACTATTTATTTTTCTTAGGTCATCTTGAGGAACCATAAAGAGGATATTTGCTCAAAATTTCATGATCCAAGCAATGGTGAAAGGAAAAGAAAGGATTTTTGAAAGTCATAAAGTAAGTCACCACTTGGACATTATATATGTATATTATATAAAGGTATATTTATATCTATATCTATTTATCAATGTTTCATATTTACTTACATATTCCTTGAAATAATTTGGAATTTTTCGCTCCCCAAAAATGACTTGAGCCTATATATTTTGACCCCTCCCACTTTTTGTTCGCTTGTTGCTAGGGGGTTTTTGCTCGAAAAATGGAAACCCCTGGGGGAATCGACTAGCAGATGCAAGCCATCACCCAGCTTTGATCTTTATTATCACACACATCAATCAAGGCGAGGCGAATCCAATCAACTAAAGCGGATCATCTCTTGGCCTGACTGAGACATAAACGTGTATCTCTCCCTCTCTCTATTTTCCTCTCTCTCTTTTACTCTCCCTCTCTCTATTTTTCTCTCTCTCTTTTACTCTCCCTCTCTTTTACTCTCCCTCCCTCTCTTTCCTTCTCTCTCTCTTTCAATCCCTCTCTTTCCCTCTCTTAGACAACCTACTGATAGCCAGCCAGGTGAGGTGAAAGTGACTGATTGAGGTGGGTCATCACCTGGCCCAACTGACTGACACTAAAAGCTCTAGAATCTCACCAAAACGCTTGGGAGACAACTATGGCAAAAAGCGATAGGTTTGGCAGGGCGGTAGTGGCAGGAGCGGGGTCCTTTTATAGGATTTCTCACAGACACCGAGCGGTACCATCCTACATCACGCGGTATGCGAATGTTGAGTATTGCTTATCCTTCCCAATCAGACGATCCAGGATGTCACATGTGCCGATATGACATGTACCACACGGTACAAGCAAGTTACAGGCGGTGTCTCGTGGTGCCCTAAAAAAAACTGCATGGTGTAGATGCGAGATTGTGTGGGGTAAATGATACCACTTGGTATGGATAGATATCATGTGGTAGTCATGTCATGATACCATGCGGTAAGAGTATAAACCATGCGGTATGCTCCCTATCGATAGTTAGTGTAAAGAACCACATTTTTTTGTGTTTCATGCATTAGGCCACGATCTTTAATCGAAAATTATGTATTTTATTTTAAAAAACGTACTTTTTAAGTCCTTGACAAGGAGAAGCCTAACTAGTTATCAAATGGTAATTAAACTATCCCAAACAAAAATCATTTACTACAGTAATAATGATTTTCCCCTCATCAATTCCAAATAAATTGATATCCAGGACTTATGAAAACCATACTAAGAGAGTTAGATATACAATTTGCTAATCACCACGAATTCATGAGACAAAACGAAGCTCAAGAGTTGCTAGAAAATAAAGCAAATGGAATTTCTTGCTACTATATGGAGCTTCTACATCATGGCTAGTTCAACATCTCATTCGATCAGCTTACAAGTTTGGATCGTAAGCTGAAATCAAATCTATGAGGAAAAAATGTATGGATGACCACTGGTATCAACAAACTGGACAAAACACTTCACTAACAATAGAAAAGGTAACAATAAAATTAGCTCCAGATGTTGCGACTTAGCAATACGGACAAGGCTTTAATCCATTCACAAAACCAAATGAAGGTTAAAAACCATATACCATGTTGATAAGTTCTATACCTATTTTATAATTATCCAAATTTATATTTTTAAAAGTTGAATTACATAGACATAAACATAATGATATATATTAATTGTATTATTGCCAGTCCAACAAGTAGATCCGTTAAGAATCAAGACACCAATGGCCATCCAACAAAATGCCAAGCAAAAGGAAAGGCAGTCATCTGATCTATTCCATAACATGCATCAAAAATCAAAAGAGATACATTGGGCTTACCAACAATCTAGCAAAGGCATATACAAAGCCACAAAAAATACCCTCTACCTAAGATGAAATCCGACATTGAAAATTTTAGTCCTTTTGAGAAAAAAATAATTGTAGATATATTGGCCGAATCAAGTAATATAGACAAGGCAATCACACTAGAAGAAAAATACATATCATGGTTTCATACAATAGGAGAACAAGGATACAATAACCTCAAAGGCCACCCTCCATATCAAAAGAAATACTCATATAAATTAATTCGTGTAAATAAAAAACGACAACAGTATAGTGTTAGCAATATTTCTCAATGATTCTCTCTTGGGCAAATTTTGTTTTGCAAGAAATTCCTCTTTGATAATAAGAATCTCTTTAATATCTTAGAAAACATCAGTATCAAAATAACATTCTCTTAGATCTAGTCATGGATCATAAGATTTGAGCAACCATCAATATTCAATTCCACTCTTTAGCTTCAGCAAATCATCGGCATTCATATGATTGGGTGTTCTACCATGTGTAATTATCATTGTCAATGTCATCAATGAGAATCCAACCAAGATAGAGGCCAATCATATAATGAGAAGTACTAACGAGTTGACCATGTTCTTGCGGTTTATCGAACTATACACAGAGACCAACAATCTTATGTTTATTAATGTTCATGCCATGTTCAACAAAACACAATGCAAATGAACATAAGACTAATATTTTATTTATGCTCTGACTTTTTGGCCTGCCCTCTGGGTAGCCTTAGCAATCGTTCTCATTTTGTAAAGCAGAAATTCAAAAATTTTAGGATTAATTTGCTTCTAAAATAGGTGTGATGCTTTGATTGGCTGCCACCATCAAGTGGGAGTTAAGTGCACTAATGGCTTTGAGACGAGTTTGGCATTGAGCATTCAAGACTTAGGGCCCCTTGTTTTTATTGTCATTGAGTCTCTCTCTCCATTCACTACCTCCTTTGTACCTCCTTTGTTTTACATTTTGGGTAGGCCTTATGAATGACAAAAGTCATTCATTTTTTTCACTTGTTTTTACAAAGGCAATAAAATCATATATGAATCTAATTCCCTATTTTACATTTCTTTCATGTGTTCTCATTGCCTTGCAGGTAGCATTATCTATAGAAGTAGCATAATACCAAACAATCAAAGGTAATATTTTTGCATCTGACATAATCAAAGTATAGCAAAAACATAAGCACAAAACATATCTAAAAGGAGAAAGAAAAGGAAAGGAGTCTAATGAGATATATATATATATTGATTGCACGAGTATTGATCATTAAATTGAATTTCTATCTAGCAATAACAAAGGGAAAATGTGGTCGTGCGTTACTAGTTGAGCTTTGATCATTGAATGAAATCAATATAAAGCCAAAGGCATCAAATATGAAGGAGCTTGAGGATACTTGAAAGTTGACCATTAAATGAACTCAATACAAGACAAAGGCATCATATATGAAATAGCATGATGTTCAATTAGCAAAAGCCATCCAGAACATGTTGTAGGTTGGAAGAAGATGAGATGCGTGCTTTGATGGGGCTGCATCTCGCAGCTCCAAGGCTCTGGCCTTGAATGTCTCCTTCTCCATCAAAATCCTCACCATCCTCTCCAATTCCTGTGCCTTCGCCAGCCCATTGTCTGCCTCCTCCTCAATCCTCAATCCCATCCTCCATTGGCCTATAATAGTTGAAAATTTTGTAATTGTATTGAACACAAAAGACTTATCACTACAGGCGCATCCCGATAGGGCTTGTTCCCTTCTACAATCTTTTACTGACTCGACTAACGACCCTAACACAGTTGTGTGACACAGGGAATGAGTCGCGAGGACTCTGACAAAGGGAGGAGGCTCAAAGATCGTCATAGCATATGTAGATCCCGCCTCCAGCTCCGAAACCACACCGCCTCTGAGAAGTCTCCGAAACGGGCACATCCCTTGCCTGCAACAGCTAGCCACTCCACGTTGTCGATTATCCAATGGCAACGAAACCTCTTGCATGGACCAATCACCAAGGGAGTAATTCACATATGATGAACACACTTGAAGTCTAATCATCAACTTCAAATAGCCAACAAGGAGAGAACCCAGTAGATTAGAAGTAGTACAAAGAGCAATCCAAAAGAATCGTATGGAGCCGCGACTATGATGAAGGCTCCAGCGAGACAAAACTACTTGTGTAAAGGAATCACCCTAGGCCGCGGTGCCAAGAGAGTCGATGATTGCCACAGATTATCGATTCTGGGAGAGGCAGTTCTAATGAACAACACTAAGAAGAAACACCTCCTGGAAGCTTCAAGGGACTGCACCATGAAATAAGACTGCAAGGCGTCAACCGGTCAAGCCAAGAGAGCCGACAAGAGACTCTCGATAAAAAGAAGGGGTAGCAAACCATGAAGGAGAAGAGAACCGGTGTTGGTGTTAACGCCGTCGAGCGGGAGCGGAAGGCAGCAACAACCATGTGAAAACTACATGAATCATGCTACAAGAATCTACGAGGAGGAGAAAGAGGTCACGATCATCAAGAGTGTGAGGCACGTGCAGCGTGACTGTGTGAGAAGCCGACTGAACATAAGGTGGTTGTACCGTGAGAAAATGAATGAGCTTGAAGGTGGTGCAAAGAGATGACGGAGCTGTGAGGGAGCTGGGAGACAAAGCGAAAGCATGAAGTACAACTGGCTTAGGAGCAGGGAGTCGCTTCGAAGTCACAGAGTAAATAATGGGCCGCAAGGTAATGACAGACCAAGAATACGTGTAGCCAAGGCTATTATCAAATAGTGGAGCTAGCCAGAGAAAAGTGTATACATCTTAACCAAAAGAGAAGCAACGGACAAGAATACGGGAACCAAACAAGGGCGCAATGAGCACACGCAGTGTGTAATCGACCTGAGAGTTGGACGTGGCCATCAATTCTCCAAACTAGTTATTATGAAGGCACACGTGACACAACTACGGTAGCAAGGTGGGATCAGTGAGCACCGGCGTTCAAGCCGTTGTAAGGGCAATAGCAGCATAGGTATGATACATAGAGAAGAAACGCCGTTAGAACAAGACAAACGTTATAGAAGGGAGGGGTAGTAGTGAACGTATGAGGGGGAAAGAATGGAGATTAGATTAGGGGGCTGTCACATTTAGGGGGTAGCCCTATAGAGTGGCACAACAAAGATCTTAAAAGTGAATCGGCCAAACAAGGATAGTAACTTACGCAGCAAAAAGTACCCACGAAAAGCGGTTTTTTTACGATTCATTTAAGAAAGAAAGGGTGATTTAAAAAGGTCACAATAAAGAAAGTTCGGGATAAATTATTTTATATGTCCTATATATGTAAATACTTAGATTTAATGTCATTAATGTTAGTTAAATTTAATTGCTAGTATAGTATGTGGGAGAATCCAAAGTTAGGGGTCCAAGTTATGTTTATGTGCATGTTGTGGGAGTAAATCAAGGTTAGGATAGAGGGGTTAGTTACGTTTATAGCTTCAAATTTGGGAGGGACACATTTTCCACTTCTCAAAACACTTCTCAGAGCATATGGAGAGGCATATATGTCTTTGAGATTTGTAGAGATTCGAGGCATGCCAACGACATTTTGATTAGAACACCTATTTCACTTCTCAAAACACTTCTCTAGAGCGTATGGAGAGGCATATATGTCTTTGAGATTTGTAGAGATTCGAGGCATGCCAACGACATTTTGATTAGAACACCTATTTCATTAATTTTGGACTAGTGCACTATCCAAATTCGTTTTGTGAGATAATTTTGGATAAAGCATTTTAAAAAAAGAGGCTCTTAACACACTATTCAAAATTTTTGGACTTGTGTAAAGTCCAATTTGAGAAATGGACTAAAAAACAGTCCAAAAATTTTGAATATACTAGTAATGTTGTTTTTTAAACTAGATTTGCCAACTCAAAACAAAAGATTTAATGATTAAGTACTAAGAACATCAATGCATAACCAAATCTCTTACAAAGGTGGTCTACATAAACATCTTCATAACTTCACAAAAATCTCTTACAAAGTGGTCTACATAAACATCTTCATAACTTCTTGTGAATTGAGCAACTATCACCTAAGAACATCAATAGATGACCAATAATAGATGACCAATTCTCTTACAAAGTGGTCTACATAAACATCTTCATAATCACCTAAGAACATCAATAGATGACCAATTCTCTTAGAAAGGTGGTGTAAATAAACACCTTTATGTATAAGTGGTGTGCACACATCTTTATGACCATTTCTTTTAGAAAGGTGGTGTATATAAAGCCCTTAGAAAGGTAGTGTAGATAAATCCTTTTATGTGTAAGTAGTGTACATATACACCACACTTAGTATTAAAAAACTCCGTTAACTATAAAATGGCCCTCATAAACAATCTTTATACACAATAATGAGAGCAAAGAAATCAAAAAAGTAGTAAACTTTTTATTAGATATTAGCTTTACATAGAAGTTCAAAACTTGTGATTACAAAGCCGTTAGCCATCATGTTACTCAGTACCAATGTCCTCAATGCCAGGCCCTTGACTACTAGGGTCCTGACTAATAGGCTGCTCTAAGACTGGAGTCTTAGTAGCAAGGTCCTCAGTAGTTTGCTCTTTAGTTCCAAGCACCTGACTAGTAGGCTACTCTAGAGTCTCATGACCAAGTTCTTGGTAAGTAGGGACCTGGCTACTAGGTTCCTAACTAGTAGACTGCTCTGGAGTCTGTAAGGTCATGGTTGAAGAACCATCTATGCCTCCTGGTAACTCCTCCTGGTCATGCTTTGCCTTGTCCATACCTTCTTTGAGTAAGGCTTCCTTGCTTGATCCACTTGCCTGTCCTTCACCCAAGATCGATCCACTTGCTTGTCCTTCATCCAAGATCAAGGGTGCCTTCCTCACTTTTAATTTTAAGGGAAGTGCTTCCACCTCTTTAACCTTACCTTTACCTGTGACGTGCTGTACTACTGTAACTTCTTGGTGCCGCGAACCTTCCCGTATGATGAGTGGAACCTCCTTGACTCTAGTTGACAATTGATCACCCTTATTCTTTGTGCGGATGTCTTCTTGCCGTAAGTCATCGGATGCAGAGCTTTCATCCTCATCGTCACTTGAGCTAGAATCATCACCCTCAGACTCACTACCCTCTTCTTTGACATTTTCCTTCTCAAAGAAAGTAGTGCAACTGTAATATGTGTCAAAGAACTCAATTTGATGGGGGGTATCAATGACATTTACATTTCTACCTTGGCGTAGCAATTTCTCAGCAGCAAAACCCATTCGATACAATGCTACTTCCCACCCATCATTCAATAAATTCTTTGTCATCTCTAGTATCACATCAGGATCCATCGGCTTTCTATAATGCACCATTGCTGCATCAAGCTTAACCTTATTGTCCTCAAAGTAATGAAGCTCGAGAGTCCTTAAAGGAGTTTGAATTAGATTACCACCACCCCTCGATAAGAAGCACATCAAGAAAGGCTGCAAGACTTGAATGGCAGTGCCTTCCAAGACAGTCATATGATTACGCAGGACTATACCATGGTATACTTTTGAAAGTAAATACCCAAATGAAGATGTCAAACTCGCATATAGGGCATCCCTTTGTGATTCTGTCATGAATAGGACCAACGTTGATCTTTTCTTATCTGCCATAGGACCTTCTACGATAAACCGCACAAGTTCAACTATCCGTGACACTGCAAGGTCTTGCAATTCATCTATGAAAAATACGCATGGCTTCTCCCAAGCATGACCGTCATTGTTATGAAATGCTCTGTATCAATGCCATTGATGTGTGCAAATTTTGTATCATTCTCTGATAGCAGGATATCATAAGAGAAGCTGAATGGAGAACCATCATCTAAACCACCAATTGCTCTACCTTGGGTAGTGGACTGCAAGGCCTTTTTCTTGATGTCCATATATTCTGTCTCAACAACCTTTGGCATTTTAGCTCTTAGATCCTTTGGTGGTGTGGCATCTGCATCCATTGAAGCTAACAACTTTCTAGCCCATGCCTTATCAAGGAGTTGACCTAGGCTAAGTGCTTTCTTCTTATCCACATCAATTGACTTGCCAGCTAACTCATCATCAGATTTCAATAAAAATAATAGTGCCGAGAGAGCAGCCTCACTTTGAATCATTCGGGTGACCACTTCATCTAAGTTGCTATGCTTGCTCTTCTTTCCAAAGAAGCAGTCTCACCACTTAGGATCTTCTTGCATACTTCTTTTGTTATTGCATCTGGAACAAACCTTAAAGCTCTCCACCAAACAATAGACATCGGTTTCTTTATTTCTTTCCTCTGAGTTGCAATGTGCTCTGGTGCCTCAAAGGATATGTTCCCTGTTTCATATGCTTGGCAAACATCCACGATGCTCTGAAACACTGAGTCCTCGCGGAAGACAATGCAAGTAACATCCCTGTATCTTGCAACGGCGGTGTTCAAATCCTTTGCCTCAACCTTATTACCTGGTATGCCTTGTGTATTGCTTACAACACCTTTCAAGCATCTATAGAACCGAGTCTCTTTGCCATATACTCCAATGTAGGTCTCTTGCCCTTCACTGTTTGTGGCTTTCCACAGCCCATCCATAACTCCCTCGCCTTTATCAAGATCTCAGAAAGAGAAGAGCTTTTTTTCAACCTAAATGGAGCAGAATTCAGCCTCTCTGATTCTAGAATGTACTTCGAGTCATCGTTAAATATGCATATATGACAAATGACCCATTGAAACTTTTCCATCCACTCAATTTGTGGCAAGTTTCCTTTTCTTCCCTCATCAAGGGTGATCCTGCAAGCTTCATAAAAGTGTTGCCCATCAATGGGCTCATCAAACCTGCATCTTTCCAAGAATCTATTCTTTGCCAGCATGTATCTCTTCTCGATGTCACTCCCATATCGGCTTTGGTACAAAGCCTCTCCACGAACAAAGTCACTCCTTCTAAAGTTCTCAAAAGCATCAAGAAAGTCCACGCGCTTTTGAAATGTGACATCAGGCAATGTAGGATCATCTTCTTGAAGTCTCTTAAACGCCATAGGACGAAGAGTGATATTAGTGGCAAGTGGAGTTCTTGTTTTCCTTGTATCTTCATACAATTTGCGTGCAAATATCTTATCGAGCTTTCTTTAATTTGTGAACAATGAAGCTCGATCAATAAGCATTGTGGCCACACTGAATTGTGAAAATCCCCAAATGTATCCCTCATCCTCTGGAGGATGTAAGTCTGCCACACTTATAGAAAAGTCTTCGAGACTTGTATCTTCTTCTTGCTGATCTTCCTATTCATCGCTATCCAATTTTTCGCCTAGTTTTAAATAGCCTGCACTCGAGCGATCTGCATGTGGAGTAGGAGTTATTTTTGCTCTCTTTCTGGGAATAGCTATAGCACTTGAGTCTGCTCCATGATCACTCCTTCTTGTTCCTGTAGTTGCAGCAGTCGATGGTGTAGGTATAGTTGGAGATACTGTAGTTACACTTGCCGGAGTTACCGGAGTTACCGCCACAGATATTGATGGTACTTGAGGGTTATATGTTATAGATGGCATACTTAGTGCTGTTGAAGGTTCAACACCACCACTTGGAAATGCATCCCACATTTTCTTCAATGCTTCTAAGGCATTAAGTAATTCTTGGGATCCCTCAATTGAATCTGGTAACGGCTTCAAGAAGTGCTTCGGAGTAACTCATAACTTGTAAACCACCTCGTCATTCTTTCCTTGGCACACAATTTCTATCAAATTGTTTTCTTTAATGTTGATGTTTGATACCATGCCACCATTTCTTACTGCCTCTGCAGAATATTTTGCGCTTGATATATTCTCTACAGTGATCACCAAAAAATACTTTGATTTGCGCTCCATAAAATACCAAGCATGTTCAAGGTATTTGAAAGACACCTTGGAACCAAAACTGGAAGCCATGGAAGCCATAGTTTTCTGAAAAACAATCAAAAGTAAAAAATCAGAAATACAATGATTTTCAAACTCAAAATATTAAATAAAATTTTAATTAAATATTCTTTTAAGTTTTATTTATTTTTAATTTTTAAAATGAAATATTTTTTTTATTTTTAATTATTTTATTTTAATTAATTAGTTTATTTTTATATTTAAAATTTAATTTAATTTTTTGATTTTTTTTAAGTTTTATTTATTTTAACTTTTTTAATTTTGACGGGACAGGGTGCAAGGAAGGTGCGGGGAAGGGGGAGCGGGAGGGGACGGGGCGACAGAGGGGGAGGGGGCCCCAAGTGCGCAACAGGTGGGGGTTCCCCTCCCCTCCCCGCCCCGGTCCCCACCTGTTGCGCACGCAATAGGTGGGGATCCCCTTCCCTCCCCGCCCCCACCTCCTCCCCTCGCCCCCTTCCCCTTCCCCTCCCCCTTGCCCCGCCTCGCCCCCTTCCCCGCCCCGCCCCCTTCCCCATGCCCGCGCTTCCTCCCCCGGGCCCGCACCCTTCTCCTCCCCCTTCCCCCTTCACCTGTTGCGTGCGCAACAGGTGGGGATCCGCATCGCCCCCTCCCCACCCGCTCTCGTCCCCTCCCCGCCCCCGTCCCCTCCCCCGTCTCCTCTCCCCCGCCGACCGCCCCCTTCCCCTCCCCGGTGCCCGCCCTCTTCTCCTCCCCCTTCCCCCCCTCCCCGTCGAAGCCCATGGGGAGGGGGGGAAGGGGGCGGGGCGGATAAGGCGATGGGGCAAGCGGGGGGCAAGGGGGAGGCGGAGGGGATGGGGAGGGGGCATGGGTGGGGAGGGGGAGGCTGAGGGGGGCATCGCCGTCCCCCTCACCTGTTGCATGTGCAACAGGTGGGAGGATCTGACGCCCCCCTCCGCCTCCCCCTCCCCGCCCGTGCCCCCTTCGCCTCCCCCTTGCCCCATGCCCCCTTCCCCTCCCTTTGCGCCCGCGCCCCCACGCCCCACGCCCCCTCCCCCTTGCCCTCCCCATGCCCCCTCCCCCTTGCCCTCCCCGTGCCCGCCCCACGCCCCCTCCCCCTTGCCCTCCCCACGCCCCCTCTCCCTTGCCCTCCCCGCACCTGCCCCCTTCCCTTCTCCCTTGCCCCCTCGCGCCCACCTCGCCCCGCCCTGCACTGCACCACCCTGCCCCTCCCCTTGCCCGCACTGCCCCGCCCCACCCCTTCCCTTGCCCCCGCCCCGCACCTGTTGCGTGCGCAATAGGTGGGGGGGATCCCCCCACCTGTTGCACGCACAACAGGTGAGGGGGGCGATGCCCCCCTCCCTGCCCACGCCCCCTCCCCCTTGCCTGCCCCTCCCCTTACCCGCACCCCTCCCCTTGCCCCCGCCCCGCACCTGTTGCGTGCGCAACAGGTGGGGGGATCCCCCCACCTGTTGCGCACGCAACAGGTGAGGGGGGTGATGCCCCCCTCCCCGCCCCTCGCTCGCCCCCTTGCCCTCCCTACGCCCCCTTCCTCGCCCCTCGCCTGCCCCTTGCCCTCCCCGCCCCTCGCCCGCCCCCTTGCCGACCATGCCCCCTCGCTTGCCCCTCGCCCGTCCCCTTGCCCTCCCCACGCCCCCCCTTCCCTTCCCCCTTGCCCCCCTCGCGCTCGCCACCTGCCCCTGCGCCCGCCCCCTGCCCCTTCCGTTGACGGTCGACGGAAGGGGCAGGGGGCGAGTGCCGGGGGGGGCAAGGGGGAAGGGAAGGGGGCGGGGGGAGGGAAGGGGGAGCGACAATGGGGAGGGGGGAAGGGGCAGTGGCAGCGGCAGGGGGCGGGCGCGGGGGGGCAAGGGGGAAGGGAAGAGGGCGGGCGGAGGGAAGGGGGCGGGGGGCAAGGGGGAGGGGAAGGTGGCGGGGCGGGCGGAGGGAAGGGAGCGGGAAAAGGGGGAGGGGAAGGCAGCGGGACAGGGAGGAAAGGGGACGGGGGGAGGGAGGGAAGGGAAGAACGGCAGGAGGGAGGGGCCTGCGGGGAGGCGGAGGGAGAGAAAGGGAGGGGGAAGGGCCCTTGGGGAGGGAGAGGAGGGGAAGCGGAAGGGAAGGCAGGGAGGAGAGAGGAAGGGGGAAGGGAAGGGAAGGGAGGGGAGAAGCAGGAGGAGAGGGGAAGGGAGGGGGAGGGGAGGGGAGAGAGGAAGTTCGAGAAGAGGGAGGGAGGGAGTACCTAAGTGGAGAGGTGGTGGAGCTCCAGGAAAGTTGTGAGAGAGAATAAGAGAGTTGTGAGACAGAATGAGGAGAAGTAGACTTTTATAGGAAATGGATAGCTTTTAGGTCAAGTCAGCCTTTTTTAGTTTTTAAGGTTTTTTTAGTTCTTTTAGGTTCACTATAAGTAGAACATTCTTCATTCTCTCTTTCATTCAAAGATCATTCATTTACACTCCACGCTTCTCTCCTCTCATCAACCTGTTGTAGGATTCTTAAAAATTTTCAAAATGTTGCAAGAGGTGAGTTTATTTCTAACCTATTGCGTACGCAAGAACTTCTAAGAATCAAGTTTTTATAAATTTGAATTTTTTTTCAAATCCGATCTTTTTCTCAAAAACTTGTGTGTATGCAACAACTTAAAAAACCATTTTAGCATTAAATCTTTTTTTCCACAAATTTTCCTCTTTAACTCAAACTCTCATAACCCCTCCCTACCTATTGCATACGCAACAACTTCTAAACAAAATTTAACACTCAAACCCTACACCTATTGCGTACGCAACAACTTCAAAATAAAATTTAATCATAAATCTCTCAAAAAAACTCATCAACCAAAAAAAACAATCTATTACAAATTTCTCTCTCAACCTCAAAGCCTGTCAAACCTCCCTACCTATTGCATATGCAACAACTTTAAAACAAAATTTAATCATAAATCTCTCCAAAAAACTCCTTTAAAAAAAAACCAATCTATTATACATTTCTCTCTCAACCTCAAAACCACTCAAACCTCCCTACCTATTGCGTACACAACAACTTCAAAACAAAATTTTATCATAAATCTCTCCAAAAAACTCCTTTAAAAAAAAAACAATCTATTACACATTTCTCTCTCAACCTCAAAACCACTCAAACCTCCCTACCTATTGCATATGCAACAACTTCAAAACAAAATTTTATCATAAATCCTCCAAAAAACTCTTCTCACGACACTTTATTACAAATATCTCTATCAACCTCAAAACCACTCAAATGTCCCTACCTATTGCATACGCAACAACTTCAAAACAAAATCTAATCATAAATCTTTTCAAAAAACTCTTCTCACTACACTTTATTAATATAAGAAATCCATTTATAATATTTTTACTCCATAATATAATAAATTTTTATTAACTAATGTTAAAATATAATTTTTCTAAAAATATATATTATTAATCTATAAATTAATATAAATATTATATAAATAAATATATAAACACATTAATTTAAAAAAAAATTGAAAGGGAGGTCTTCTAGCATATGTGCTTTATATAATACTTACTCTTAAAACAATGAAGAATTAGTGAATATATTGCTCTTCTATACATTATTAACTTAAATACTAATATAAATATAAATTAATTATTATATAAATTAAAATAAATATATAAATAATTAATATTATATATTAATAACATTTAAAATTATGCGGATTATATACTAATAATCTTTCGATTTTAAAAAGTAGTCAATAAAAGAATTAAATTAATTTAAAAAATAAGAAAATATTAAAATTTACACACCTACTTTTAGCATGTATGCTTTTATTCCATGTGTATAATACTTGTTAGTTAGTCGAAGAATGAAAAATTAGATAACGTATTTATAAGGTAGGTATTTAAAACCATAGAATCTAGAAGACTACAGTATCATTGCATCCATATCATTTTTTAACTTTAGTAACCATCAGATATCCATGATTCCATGTGTATAATACTTGTTAGTTAGTCGAAGAATGCAAAATTAGATAATGTATTTGTAAGGTAGGTATTTAAAAGCATAGAATCTAGAAGACTACAGTATCATTGCATCCATATCATTTTTTTACTTTAGCAACCACCAGATATCCATGGTATCCATGATATGGAATACATATTTCTTAGAATGTCCATGATATGGAATACATATTTCTTCGAATATTTCTTATCACATACTTTTTCATCATTTCTTCTCATACACCATGCAGCATGAATGTAAGAAAATATGAATCGGTGTGCTTTTAGCCTATGTACAAGTGTTCCTAATCAGTAGGATACTTTGACTAGGTAGGCTTGTAACTACTTAAAGTAAAGCCTTTGCAAAGGATCGTACCTTCTGATACACCATGCAGTATGAATGTAAAAAAATATGAATTGGTGTGCTTTTAGCCTATGTGATTGTCCCTAATCAGTAGGATACTTTGACTAGGTAGACTTATACTTACTTAAAGTAAAGCCTTTGCAATGTATCGTACCTATAAACAAAACACTTTGGAAAGCATATAACATATAGTCTATATATATCTAAACTAAATACTTTAGAATGCATATTTTATATAGTCTATATATCTTAAATCTTACACCCTAAATCTTAAATCCTAAAGTTCCCTAAATCTTAGGTTATATAATCTAAGCTCTTAAACTTATATAATAGTTATAATCCCTAAACCTTAAACCCTAATCCCTATAACTTAAATTCTAAAACCTAATTTTTAATTCTAAACCCTAGATTCTACACTCTAAGCTCATGATCTTATATACTAAACCTTAAAACCTAAATCCTAAACCCTAAAACAATAATCATAAACCCTAAACGCTAAACCCTAAACCCTATATTTTTAACCCTAAACCCTAAACCCTAAATCCTAAACCCTAAACCCTAAAAATATAATCATAAACACTAAACCCTAAACACTAAATCTTAAATCCTAAGCCCTAAATCCTTAACCCTAAATATAAACCCTAAACCCTAATCCTAAAATACAATCAAAATTTTATGATTTTTCTCGATTTGTGCAACATCTTAGATATACCCCCAACCTGTTGCTCAAGCAACAGGTTGGGGGGTATATCCAACCTGTTGCACAAATCGAGAAAATTCTCGATAAGTGTAACAGGTCGGATATACCCCCCAACCTATTGCTCAAGCAATAGGTTGGAGGGTATATCCAACATGTTGCACAAATCAAGAAAATTCTCGATTTGTGCAACATGTATATCCCCCAAGCTGTTGCTCAAGTAACAGGTTGGGGAGTATATCCAACATGATGCACAAATCGAGAATTTTCTTGATTTGTGCAATCAAGAACAGGTTGGGGGTATATCCAATCTGTTGCACAAATCAAGAAAATTCCCGATTTGTGCAACAGGTTGGATATACCCCCAACCTGTTGCTTGAGCAATAGGTTGGGGGTATATCCAACCTGTTGCACAAATCAAGAAAATTCTCGATTTGTGCAACATGTTGGATATACCTCCAAGGTTGGGGGTATATCCAACATGTTGCACAAATCGAGAATTTTCTTGATTTGTGCAATCAAGCAACAGGTTGGGGGTATATCCAACATGTTACACAAATCTAGAATTTAGCAACAGGTTGGGGGTATATCCAACCTGTTGCACAAATCGAGAAAATTCTAGATTTGTGCAACATGTTGGATATACCCCCAACCTGTTGCTCAAGCAACAGGTTGAGAGATATATCCAACAATAGGCCTCCAACCTGTTGCTTGGGGGATATATCCAACAACAGGCCTCCAGGTTGGGGGGTATATCCAACCAGGAATGTGCAAAGTCTTGTGTCCATTGGATATGCTGATTAACTTGTATTCATCTTTCACTTTATGTCTTCCCTCACTTTCTACCACTCTTGAAGGAGGGGCAGCTCACTGTGCATCCCTCGCTATTGCTCCCTCACTCTCCTTCTCCCACTTTCCCCATGTCATCGGTGTCCTTGTGGTCTATCTCTTTTTCATAGCCTGTGGTTAGATCTGCTTGAAGCTAGAAATAAGCCATGAAATGCTTATTTTCAATAATATTTGTGGAGTTGCCTTTTCTGAGGAGATCCTCAAATAAATATCCCATTCTGCACAAGGTGACCTCCCAACCTGCCGGTAGCAAATTCTCCATCATGGTAAGCAAGAGACTCCCACTTTTTGCAAGACTTCCATAGTTGTTTTTTTGATAATGTATGGACCTGGGAATATCTTGCTCTTCTAGCATCAATCTCAAATTATTTGAATTCCCTCTTATGTTCTTTTGTAAGGAGTGATCAGGGTTGGGACTCCGCATACACAAAAAGAATGATTCAAGAGATTGAATCGCTATGCCACATTCTCTCTTGCCTCTCTTTGCTGCATAAACACCACTATAGATCTTCAAATCTGATGAATATGCTCGCTCTAGAGTAACCTGCATGGCTTCTTTGTCTTTTTTATCAACAAAAATGACAATGTTGCAAATCGCCACTTTGCTAATGGTGGTATATACTATTCTATCAATGAAGTTATGGATATCATCACTAGAAACTTCATTGATAAAGAATAGTTGTGGCTTATCCCATGCTAACTCATTCTTGAAGAAGTCATCTTCTGAGACTCCCCTGAAGTTCACAAGCTTTCCAGACTCTGCCGTAACCTCTACATTGAATTGAAAGCTTTGGTGCATATCTGTCGGCATCCTTATCTCGCTGATTAATCTTTCCACATATGCAACCACCTGTTGTGGGATTTCTTTTCTCATATAAGAAGTTACTATTTTTGACCCATCTTCATCCTTTTTAATCCACCTGTTTGCCCATAGCTTTACCTTGGGTGTTGACAAAGAAGCTATATGCTTCACCACATTATAGTCAATGTTACAATGAGTAAGTGGAATTTGTTTCTTTGACAGCAAATACTTAATGGCACTATGCACTGCATCACGCCTCACCTGTACATTGATGCATTCTTCCATGCAGTGGTCTTTGCCTTTTTTTCCAAAAAACCATTCTTTCTTTAAAATTTTTTGTGCTGCCATGGATGCATACTTATCAGGTAAGTACTTTATAGGCCTCCACATCCTTGTCGTCAACTCCTTCTTATCCATTACCTTTGACTTGTCGGAGATAAACAAAGGAGCTTCATAGGTCAGCTGTCCACGCTCACAAGAAATGCACGTTTCAAGCATCTCATTGAACACTTCAACAGGACAAAATATGATAGAAGTGTAGTCGGCATATCTGTCCCTCACCACCTTGAGGCTTGTCATACTTTCTTCTCGCTCTTGAGTTTCCCTAGGCACAACTGCACTCAAAGAAGTATAGAAGTTCGTGAGTGTGTTGGTGTTTGCTTTTGTGACCTTTTGCTTCAAATCAGGATTTGGAGAACCAAATGTTGTCCATATAACCCTTGCCTTCTATAAGACCTCCGATGTTGAGGATATCTTACACTTTCCATGGACATAATGATTAAGTCTTTCGGACTCAATCAAATACTTGATCTCATGCTTGAATATACAGATTGTTACAGGATAATAATGGAATGAACTTATCTTTGCAAATTGTTCTGGAGTCTTTTGCCCTCCTTTGCTTCCCTTGTGATCTGATTACAAGCATAAGCCCAATGTTGACCATCAATGGGCTGGAATCTGCAATGAAGGATTAATTCCTTCTTTACTTCCTTTAGTATATTCTCACCTTGTGCCTCTTCGCCTTGTTCATGTGGAATATTTTTAAGAGTGTCTTTAAAGAATTGACTGAAGGTTTCCTCGAAATGTGTAGGCCCTGTAAATGTTATTTGATCCAAAAAACTATTTTTGGTTGGACAAAACATTATTGGGTGCAAGACCACATTGCTTGCCACAGGTTTCTTACCATCTCTCAAAGCCTCGTATATTTGCATTGCATAGGATATATCAAGGCTTTGGCTATTAGTAAAGAGAGCTGCAGCTTCCACATCTTTGGCATTCACAAACCACATCCTTTGACTCTAGATATATCCCACATCATCATCTGTAACTGCTTCATTAAGACGCAGATTAAGATTTTTGATTGATGTGAGTTCATCCTGATCATCTTCAACCTCGGGTTCTGAGTCTTCTTCATCTTTCTCTTTTTTTAACTGTTTTTCATCCACATTATCTCTCTCTATAGTGGGACGATGTCTTTTTTTACTGCTTGGAACCGCGGCTCTTGCAGTACTAGCCTTTTGCATTTCATGTTGTGGTTTGCTAGCAAGAGCTTCTAGCATAACTACAGTGGATTGACCTTGATCTTCTTCAATTTTTTTTAATTCCTGTGCACTCAAGGCTTGTTTTTCATCATCCTTAGTTACATCCACCATTTCTTGCTCTAGAAGTTTGCACTCATGTTCTACATGTTTGTGACAGTGTGCCTATTCTTCTTGTCCTTGCATCGAAGTCTGAGCTTTTTGATCTCCTTCATGTGAAGATCCTTGAATATGAGGAGCATATTCTGCATCCTAAAAGTACTCAAACATTATCTTTGCATGCATCCTTTTTGCCAGCACACTAGGAGATTGCTCCCAAGTATATGAAAGAGTCTCCAATGCACTTTGCAGCTCTGGAAACTTTGATGGTTGAGGAGGAGGCATCACAAAGGTCTTTGAATCTCTCCTTGACACAATAAAATGAATACCGCCAACTTCAGGATCTGAACTCTTTGTTAAAATATCCACAAAGGTGTCTTTTCGTTGTATTATTATGCCTACCACAAGGCTTGAAGTCATATCTTTTTTGAAGAAAGTAGCATCCCATGGATCTTCAACACCATTGAACTCCCTTTTTGACATAAGTAGAAAGAGTCTCTTTTCCTTTTGATGAACAAACCAAGCTCTTCTGCCCATGTGATATCGAGTCCACCTACAAAAGCCATTGGGGCTATATTCCTTTCCTTTGAAATTCTCAGAAACCCATTCTCTGATCTCAAAGTTATTTAGGATAGCCATCACATTAGCTGATTGCTCCATAATCCTACAAGAAAAGATAATAAAGAATTTAGATACATACAAGTAACGTACAATATACAACCCTTGATACAATAAATGTGGGAAATAGCCCAAAAGGCTTTACAAGGCTTCATATGGCAATAAATGTGGGAAATAGCCTAAAAGGCTTTACAAGGCTTAAATATTTGTATAAATGTAAAAAAATTAGCCAATAAAGCTTTACAAGTAATATAAAATGTCATCTAGTGATAAAGCTTTACAAGTAATATAAAATGTCTTCAATCTTCGTGAAGACATGTAATCTGTCCATCCATTGATTTGCCCTCTAGTCATAAAGCTTCAATCTTCGTGATGACATGTAATCTGTCCATCCATTGATATCTGTGCACTGATACCCAACTGATGCAATCTATCCACTAAAAACTATTCCACTGATATCCACTTATGTAGCCCACATGATATCCACTTATGCATCCCACTGATACTCGTTAAATAGTGAATGGTCGGGTTTATTACAAGGCGCTTCATATGACAATAAATATAAAAAATAGCATAGAAGGCTTTACAAGGGTTTTTATGACAATAAAGGAGCTTAAATATTTATACAAATGCAATAAAAATAACCAATAATCATCAAGCTCCAATATGTCCCATGACATGTAGTCTGTCCACTGATATCTGCTCATGCAATCTGCCCACTGATAAACTTCTTGGTAAATGGTAAAAGGTCTTATTTAATAGCATGTTATGAGTGTTAAACCACATGTGAGCAAAGGGACTGACAACGATTAGGAACTAGTTAGAAAAATTTGAGCATGACTTTGATTGGCAACTTGGAGAATTGTCTCTCCTCTAAGGCAATCTAATCTATGCTAAACTATGCTAAACCAACCGTCAAAGCGAAGAAAAGCAATAAATAATTTCTTTTTCTGTGTTCATTTTAATGTGCTGGGGTTTAAGAGGCTTAAATATGCAAAAGAAGGGGTTGTGATGTAGAGGCTAAACCTGCATGTGAGATAAATGAAGAACAAGTATCTAAAGAAAAGTTAACATTTTTCAATTTAAAAGATGAATATATATAAAAATATTATCTCACCTTCAAAACAAACCATAAATTCACTCTTTTATAATTTTTTAAAAGTATAATATAAAACATGTAAATATATAAAACTCTCTTTACTTTCTCTCTCTCTCTCTCGACTCCTAAATCTCTCTGTAGCCATAGTCAAGACACCTCATTCTCTCTCTTAATCTCTCTCTCTCTCTCTCTGACAACTCTTATGTGTTTTCCTCTCTATCCTCATCCCACTTATTCTCTCTCTCCCTCTCCCTCCCTCTAGCATAGAAGTTTCATTCCTCCCTCTCTCTCCCTCTCTCTCTCTCTCTCTCTCTCTCTCTCTCTCTCTCTCTCTCTCTCTGTCTCTCCCCCTCTCTCTCTCTCTCTCCCTAAGTCTCCCTCTTCTCTTCTTTCTCTCTCTCTCTTTCCCTCTCTCCTCTCGCCACGTTTCGTTCTGATAAACATCTCTCTCTCTCTCCCTCTCTCTCCCTCTCTCTCTTTCTCTCTCTCTCCCTCTCTCTGTTTCCCTCTCTCTCTCTTTCTCTCTCTCCCTCTCTCTCTTTCTCTCTCTCTCTCCCTCTCTCTCCCTACTCTCTCCCTCCCTCAAGCAGCCACGGCCCCTAGGAGACCCTCTTCTCTCTCTTAATCTCTCTCCCCCTCTCTCCTCTCTCTTTCTTTCCCTCCCTACTCTTCTCTCTCATTTAAGGAGCCCCTCTTCTCTCTGTGAATCTCTCTCCCTCTCTCCCTCTCTCTTGGCGGCCATAGCCGCCAAGAGCCCCTCTTCTCTCTCTTAATTTCTCTCTTTCCCTCTCTCCTCTCTCCTCTCTCTTTCTCTCCCTCCCTATTCTCTCATTTCTCAAATTTACAAACTCAAATATAAATAAAAAACTAATTAAAATAGAACTCAAAAACTCAAATAAGAAACTAATTTAAAAAGAATTGTAATGCCTTCTAAAAGACCCCCCTCCTCAAATACTTTAACAATAAACTAATTGAAAAAGAATTATAAGTGAAGAAAAAGAATTACAAGATGAATTTTAATAAATAGAACTCAAAAACTTTAACAAGAAACTAATTGAAAAAGAATTGTAAGTAAAGAAAAAGAATTACAAGACGAATGAAAAAGAATGCAAGTACCTGGAAAAAGTGAAAAAAGTAAGGCTCCGCTTATCTGAAAAAAGTGAAAAAAGTAAGGCTCCGCTTATCCTTTCTCTTCCGCTCTTGGTTGCTTCAATGAAATGAGGAGAGAGTTAAAATGAATGAATGGAAAGAAAAGTATATATAAGAAAAACTAGCCCACTCCTCCTACGCATAAATTTGAATTTTCAAAAAAGAGAGGGAAATTTGAATTCATTATAAATTTGAATTCAAATTTGTGTTCAACATTCTTCTCATGCTTTCTTCTTGTAAGTTCCTTTTGAATTCAAATTCGTGTTCAACATTCTTCTCGATACTTTCTTCAACATGGGGGGGTTAAAGGTCACTGTGCCTTAACCTCGGTTATGTACAATACTCAAACACATATATAAATGAATGAAAAAGAAGATTAGGGTGGTTCTGCACCCACCAAAACTTGTGTGGCTCTCTGTCTCTCTCTCTCCTTCTTCCGTTCTTGCTTCCGTTGAGAGCACTCTCAACTGGTATCAGAGCCCGGGTGATCTAGTTGAGCGTGCATGAATGCTTGAAGCTCAGCAGCTCTGTGGGAGGAAGAAGAAGCTCTATGGGAAGCTTTGTGGGTGACTTTACTTGCATCCAAGTATGCAGAGACCTTGGAGGAACCTTTGGAAAAGTTACTTTGGCTTTACAAAGTGGTTTTGAGAGCCTGTTAAGAGTTTTCAAAGAAAAAGTCGTTTTTGAGCTTTTCCCTGTTCCGTTCAATGATAGAGACTCCGTATTGACTTGTAGAGGCAACTATTGCTTGCTTTTGGTGTCCACTTCACTTCAAGAGCTTGGAAACACCTTCATTCTTGAATCTGGGATCATTTCATTAGATTTCTGGCTCACTATGTCAGTTTCTGCGTTTTTTGCCCGGGTGTTGGAACTCAAGTTTGGAGCAACCATTTGTAGATCTGTCAGTTCCGGTGGACTCAAGAGGTCCTAAAACTTCTATGTTGCTCATCATTCGTACTCCGGTGGAGTTTACAAATAGCTATGTTTCCAAAAACGTTTTTCAGTCCGTGTGTTGGACCCAGTGATTGAGACCATATTTTCCAAAACCGTTTGTCCCATTGCATTTCAGACGCCCAAAAACCCCTACCTGTCAATTCTTGCGCGATTCGGTGGAGGATTTTCAGAGTTATAGATCTCTGTGTATTCGATTTCATCTCTCTGTTATGCATTTTTCATTCTAAGGTTTTGAAACCTTAGATTTATGCCACATGGCAGTGGATAAGTGTTGACTCCCATTTCTCACTCATCGGTTGGGATTTTGGAGTCCTAGCAGAAGAGAGATATTTGTAGATTTTCTTGCTGAGTCCGATTATGCAATGGCACCCATGTTTTGAGGCATCTCAAGTTCTATTTTCAGTAGCGGTCATTACCGTGGGACTATGATTTCTTGAGCATACCTTATGCAGATCACTCTGGTTACAGTTTGAGCAGTGTGTGCTCATTCGTGGTGTGCATTGGGTTGCAGTGGATGATTTATAGGCCATTTGGATGCATTACGGTCCTTATTGGATGCGCTGATAGGCCCAAATTGCATTGTGGGATGCTATTTTTTATGGACGCTTTGCACATGGATGCTATTTTATGCTGAGGGACAGCTTTGACACATTGCAGGTGATGCACTGATAGTGCTATGCTCTCTTGGATGAGATATTATTGATGCATATGCTAGTGGATGGTGTTTATGCTTGAGTCATTTGGCACTTATTGGCATTTTCTTTTGGGCCAGATTTGCTCATATGGATGCATAGTATATGCACATGAGTTAGATGCATCTTTTGATGCTTTGAGCTTTGAGTTTTGGTGATATTTCACTCTATTGTGGCATACACATTTGGGTGCACCTGGTATTTGGTGTGATTCTCTCTTGCAAGCACTAGCATTTGGGATTTTGTTTCATTTGCATCATGGCATCCTCTTCCATGTTTGAAAAGGAGTTTTTCAGCATTAAAAAGTTTGATGGGACAAACTTTTCTTTATGGAAAGAACAAATAAGGGATGTGCTTATTCAAAAGAAGCAGATTAAACCCTTGGCAGGGATTGAAGCTAAGCCTGCAAATATGTCTGAGGATGATTGGAATGAGTTGGATGCATTAGCAAAGTCTACTATTAGACTTCATCTTGCAGAGTCAGTTTATTTTACAGTAGTAAATGAGCAGACTACGGAAGATTTGTGGAAGAAACTGTGTGCCACTTATGAGAAGAAAACTGCCTCTAATAAAGTTTACCTCATGAAGAGGTTGTTTGAGCTGCAGATGAAGGAAGGGGTCTCCATTGCTTCTCACTTGAATGAATTCAATATTACTTTCAGCCAGCTTCAGGCTTTGAAAATGAATTTTGATGTGGAGACTAAGGCAATATTTCTCTCATGTTCATTGCCATCCTCATGGGATACCTTCTGTACAGCTGTCAGTAACTCTGCACCTGGTGGAGTACTGAAATTTGATGATGTTGTGGGTAGCTTATTGGCCGAGGAGATTAGACGAAAGTCTATGGACGGCAACAAGCAGGATGCAGCCTTAAATGTGCAAAGGGGCAGATCACAGTTTAGGGGGAAGTCCCAAGAAAGAGGGAAGTCTCGTAGCAAATCCAGGGCACGGAACATTGAGTGTTACCACTGTGGCAAGAAGGGCCATATGAAAAAGGATTGCTACAAGCTAAAAAGAGAGCAAAAGGATAAGAAAAAGAATGCAAATTGGGGTGCAAATTAAAAGGAAGATAGTCCAAGGGAGGACAAAGGAAAAGTGAAGATCGAGGAGATCAATGTAGTCACACACAATAGTGACAATGACGTTCTCTTCATGTCTAGTTTATCTATAGAGTTGCTTGCCACTTTAGATGATGCATATTCCCAGGATTGGATTTTGGATTCTAATGCTTCATTCCATGTTACTCCCCATAGGGAATGGTTCTCCACTTATGACAATGGAAAGACAAGTTGTGTGCATCTTGGAAATGACTATGCATGTAACATAGTGGGAGCAGGTGACATAAAGTTTTCTTTTGCAAATGGGTTTGCATTTGTTTTGAAACATGTGAGACATGTGCCTAAGCTGACCAAGAGTCTTATTTTAGTGGGTCAACTAGATGATGCTAGTTTTCACACCACTTTGGCTTTCAGAGTTGGAAAATTCAGAAGGGCTCTATGCTTTTAGCCAGGGGTGCCAAGTGTGGGACTTTGTATCCCTTACATGTATCAGATTGCAATAACCGACGAGCAGCCAAGCACTTCTTTGTGGCATTGCAGGTTGGGGCACATGAGCCAGAATGGAATGAAACTCTTATGCTATTTGGGTTATGTACCGCATTTGATTTTCTCTGATTTTGAATTTTGTGAGCATTGTCTCTATGGGAAGAAGACTAAATCAGCCCATAAAAGAAGGGGAAAGAAAGAGTTTGAAATGCTTAATTTGGTGCATTCAGATGTATGTGGTCCCATGCCTACACAGTCATTAGGTGGGGCTGAATACTATGTGACATTCATTGATGATGCAACTAGGAAAGTGTGGGCTTATGCTATAGCTCGGAAGAGTGATGTGTTCCAGATATTTCAAAAATAGTTGGCCTTGGTTGAGAATCAGTCAGGTAGAACGCTTAAATGCCTACAGACTGACAATGGTGGAGAGCATCTCTCTCATGACTTTCAGCATTTCTGTGATACACGTGGGATTAAGAGGGAGCTCACATCCCGTCGTACTCCAGAGCAAAATCCAATTGCAGAAAAGATGAACCATACCATTCAAGAAAGGTTGCAATGCATGCTTTCCAATGCAAGTCTTTCTGGTGGTTTTTGGGCTGAGGCAATGATGACTGCAGTGCATGTGATCAATCGATCACCTACTAAGAGTTTGGATGGTGGTATTCCTGAAGAGGCATGGAGTGGCAAGAAGCCCTCTTACTCTCATTTGCATATATTTGGGTGTGAGGCATATGCACATGTGCCAAAAGAGCTTCGAAAGAAGCTAGATCCTAAGTCTAAGAAATGCATCTTCCTGGGTTATGGTGAAAGTGGAGAGATGGGCTATCGTCTCTGGGATCCAGAAGCAAAGAAGATCATACGTAGCCATGATGTGGTCTTCAATGAAAAGAAGATGCATAAGGCACCCATGAGGGATGTGAAAATGAGGAGAATCACTTTCCGATATGTGAATCCACCTACATATGTTGATAGACAGCAAGCTGTCCATGCACCAAATGTGCAAGAAATGGTACCACCAAGTACTCCCACAGGTATACAATCAAGGGTAGATGATGAATCATCTATTGGTGGAAATAATGAGCCAAATGTGGCTGATATGCAAATGGGAGAGCAAGCTGAAATGCCTTTGAGAAGATCATCTAGAGTGTCTAGACCACCTGATAGGTTTGTTCCAGGGGTAGACTATGTGATGCTTACTGATTGCGGGGAGCCTTCTTGCTACAAAGAGGCTATGATGCGTGAGGATCAATGCAAGTGGGAGTATGCTATGCAATCAGAGATGAGTTCACTTATGAAGAATAAGACTTGGGACTTGGTTTCTTTGCCACATGGAAAGAAAGCATTGCCATGTAAATGGGTCTACAAAATGAAGGTCACAGGTGATGATGTGCCTAGGTACAAGGCCCGTTTGGTTGCTAAAGGCTTCAAACAAGAGAAGGGTGTGGACTTTGATGAGATATTCTCTCCGGTTGTGAAGATGACTACACTTAGATGCATGCTTAGACTAGTGGCATCATAGGATATGGAGCTTATGCAGATGGATGTCAAGACAGCTTTCTTGCATGGGGATTTGCATGAGGAAATCTACATGGTGCAGCCGGAAGGCTTTGAAGAAAAGGGCAAAGAGCATTTAGTTTGCAAGATGAAGAAGAGTCTCTATGGTCTTAAGCAAGCACCTAGAGAATGGTATCAGAAGTTTGATGCTTTCATTCGGTCCTAGGGTTTTAGAAGGAGTGAAATTGATCACTGCCTCTACACTAAAAGGGCTAAGGATAGTAGCCTGATAATCCTGGCACTATATGTGGATGATATGCTATTGGCTAGCAAGAATACTTATGAGCTAGATGCATTAAAGGCCAAGTTGCATGAGGCCTTTGATATGAAGGATTTGGGACTTGCAGGTCATATTCTTGGTATGCGCATCACGCGTGATCGGAGTAGGAAACTCCTTTGGCTTTCACAAAAAGAGTATGTTACAAAAGTATTGCAGCATTTCAATATGGAGGGGGGGAAGGCAGTGAGTACTCCATTGCCTCCATGTGTGAAACTGAGTCATATAGATAGTCCCAAATCAGAAGAGGAGAGGGCCATGATGGCCAAGGTTCCTTATGCATTAGCGGTTGGGAGTCTTATGTATGCTATGATAGCTACTAGACCAGACATTGCATTTGCAGTGGGAGTTGTTAGCCGGTATATGGCTAATCCAGGAAAGAGGCATTGGGAGGCAGTTAAGTGCATCATGAGGTACATGAAGGGTACCAACGAGATGTGCATCTGCTTTGGTAAAGGAGACATGTGTGTACTTGGGTACACAGATTCAGACTATGCAGGGCATGTGGATAGTAGGAGATCCACTTCTGGTTATGTGTTCACCTTTGCAGGTGGTGCAGTGTCGTGGATGTCTCGCGCACAGAAGTGCATTGCTTTGTCTACCACAGAGGCTAAGTATGTTGCAGCCACAGAGGGTTGCAAGGAGGCTATATGGCTTGATCGGCTAGTGGGAGATTTGGGGATTCATACAGGTGTACCGACATTGCATAGTGATTCCATGAGTGCTATTCAGCTAGCACAGAATCTGGTCTTTCATGCAAAGACCAAACACATTGAGGTCAGGTACCATTTCATCAAGGAGGTACTTGAGGACAAGTGCATAGAGCTTGTCAAGGTTCATACAGATGATAACCCTGCAGTTATGCTGACGAAGAGTCTACCTAGTCAGCGGTTTGAGTATTGTCGTGTATTGATGGGCATTGGATAGTATGCTCACTGGTTGTTCTCCCTTAAAGGTACATTGTCCTTTAAGTGGGAGGTTGTGGGGGTTAAAGGTCACTGTGCCTTAACCCCGGTTATGTACAATACTCAAACATATATATAAATGAATGAAAAAGAAGATTAGGGTGGTTCTATACCCACCAAAACTTGTGTGGCTCTCTCTCTCTCTCTCTCCTTCTTCCGTTCTTGCTTCCGTTGAGAGCACTCTCACAACATTCTTCTCGATACTTTCTTCTCATAAGTCCTTTTCATTCTTCTTGTAAGTCCTTTTCATTCTTCTCATAAGTCAAATCGTATTTGTCGCTCTTGCTCGTGATAGTAAGTCAAATCCTCCTCTCCCCTCTCTCTCCTTTTGCTCCCTCCTCTCCTCTCGCTCTCTCTCTCCTCTCTCTCCTTCCTCTCCCCTCCCTCCCTCCCTCCCTCGACCCCCGTCCTCCCCCCTTCCCCTCCCCTCCCTTCCCCTCCCCTCCCCTCCCTCTGCCGCCAAAACTCCTCCCTCCCTCGACCCCCCGCCCTCCCCTCCTCCCCTCCCCTCCCCTCCCCTCCCCTCCCTCCATCGCCAAAACCCCTCCCTCCCTCCACCCCTCCCCTCCCGCTCCCCCCCTCCCCTTCCCCCTCTCCCCCCCCCCTTTCTCGCCCCTACCCCCTTTCCCCCCTGCCCCCATCCCACCCCCTTTCCCCTGGCCCCATCCCAACCCCTTACCCCTCCACACCCCCTTCCTCCCTTCCCTAGGGCTGGCGGCCGCGACTGCCAGCCCCCCCCTACCCCCTTCCTCCCCTACCCCCTTTCCCCCCCTACCCCCTTTCAGCCCTCCCCTCCCTCTTTCCCACCCCCCCTTCGCAGCCCCCGGGTTGGCGGCCGTGGCTGCCAGCCCCCCCTTCTCACACCCCTCTTCCCCACCCCAACTTCGCGGCCCCCCAGCCCCCCCCTCTCGCACCCCCCTCCCCCCCTTCACCCCTGCCAACCCCCTTCCCCGCCCCCTCTCCCCCCCATCCCCCCTTCCCCCGGGTTGGCGGCCGCAGCCGCCAGCCCCCCCCCTCTCAGCCCTCCCCCCCTCTTCCCCACCCCCCCTTCGCAGCCCCCAGGCTGGTGGCCGCCAGCCCCCCTCTCTCGCACCCCTCTTCCCCACCCCCCCTCTCGCACCCCTCTCTCCCCCCCTCTTCCCCACCCCCCTTCGCGGCCCTCGGGCTGGCGGCCATGGCCGACAGCCCCCCCCTCTCGCACCCCTCTTCCCCGCCCCCCCTTCGTGGCTGCCCAGCCCCCCCTCCTCAGCCCTCCCCCCCTCTTCCCCACCCCCCTTCGCGGCCCTCGGGCTGGCGGTCGTGGCTGCCAGCCCCCCCCTCTCGGACCCCTCTTCCCCACCCCCCCTTCGCGGCCCCCAGCCCCCCCCTCTTGCACCCCCTCCCCCCCTTCACCCCCGCCACCCCCCTTCCCCTCCCCCTCTTCCCCCCCCCTCCCCCCTTCCCTCGGGCTGGCGCGGCCGCCAGCCCCCCCCTCTCAGCCCTCCCCCCCCTCTTCCCCACCCCCCCTTCGTGGCCCCCCAGCCCCCCCCTCTCAGCCCTCCCCCCCCTCTTCCCCACCCCCCCTTCCCCCCCCTTCCCCCACGCTGGCGGCTGCGACCGCCAGCCTGCCCCCTCTCAGCCCCTCCCACCCCCTTCACCCCTCCCACCCCCTTCCCCCCCACCCACCCCCCTCCCCGCCCCCGAGCTGGCAGCCGCGGCCGCCAGCCCCCAGCCCCCCCCGCCCCCCCTCTCAGCCCTCCAC
The DNA here is from genome assembly GCF_047967505.1 of Dipteris shenzhenensis. Classification (NCBI taxonomy): domain Eukaryota; kingdom Viridiplantae; phylum Streptophyta; class Polypodiopsida; order Gleicheniales; family Dipteridaceae; genus Dipteris; species Dipteris shenzhenensis. The sequence continues at coordinate 21,046,558 of NC_141618.1, read as the reverse complement.
CCCCTTCACCCCTCCCACCCCCTTCCCCCCCACCCACCCCCCTCCCCACCCTCGAGCTGGTGGCCACGGTCGCCAGCCCCCCCCTCGCCCCCGCTCTCAGCCCTTCCCCCAGCCCCCCCCCTTTTCCCCACCCCTCCTCCCCCCCCTCCCTCGGGCTGGCGGCCGTGGCTGCCAGCCCCTCCCACCCCCTTCCCTCTCCCCCCCCCTCCCTGCCGCTAGCCCCCCCTCCCCTCCCCCCTTTCCCCTTCCCCCTCCCCCCTTCCCCCCTCCATGGGAGACCCAGTCCCCCAGTCCCCCCCCTCTTCCCTCCTCCTTTCCTCCCTCTACTCAGCCCCAGCCTCTCCCTCCCTTCCTCCTCCCTTCCCTCCAACCCCTCCATCCTCTTCTTCTCCTCCCCTGAACCTTTCTCTCTCTAGTTCCTCTCTCTTCAAATTTTAAAAAACAATCTAGAAAAAGAATTAATCAAAAAAATTTGCAAGTACTTGGAAAAAGTTTGTAAGTTTGCTCTTTCTTGCTTTCTTGCTCTTCCTTCCTTGCTCTCTTGATCGTCCTTGCTTTCTTGCTTCAATGAATAAAATGAGGGGAGAATGAATGAAGAAGGAAGACTATATATAAGAAAAATTAGATTTTCCTCCTCCTCTCCTATTGGCTTTCCATTCCTCCCCTCTCTCCTATTGGCTTTTCATTTATCCCCTCTCCCATTGGCTCCCATTACTCCCCCTCTCCCATTGGACGCCCATCCCTCATCCCAATCTTCCATTAGCCCTCCCCCCATCCATCCATTTCTTCTTCCTTCCCATTGCCACCACTCCCATCCCACATTTCCACCACGTCCCATACTCCTCCCATTTTCCAAAATCCCATATTTCCCCATCTCACCCTCCTCTTTTTCATCCCCTATTAACTCCCTCACTCATTTCACTCCCTTATTATCCTACTCCCCTATTACCTTCCCCTCTCCCATTCCATTCTTCCCTCCCCACCACTTCCACTTCCCATTACTCACTTGCCATTTGAAAACTATTAATATATTATTATACTATTTTTTATACTTATTATCATACACCCTTATTACTTACCTCTCCCATTCCACTCCTCCCTCCTCACTCCCACTTCCACTTCCCATTACTCACTTGCTATACACATTTGCAAACTATTAATATATTATTATATGATTTTTTATACTATTTGCAAACTTACATGTGGGCAAAATCACAGGTGTCAAAGGGATGCTATTGTGGTCATACAACAACTGTGCTTTTATTTAAGGGCATATTTATCCTCATCAACAAGCTTATTTACTCAAGGTATGAAGTGCATAATTTGTGCACTAGGTGTTTACTTTGTATCAAAATTGTTTGCCACACACACACACATATACACATACCGAAAATTTTCTAATATTATCGCATCTACATTTCTCTGATGGGCACAAAACTTTGTACATGCCTCAACCTAGGTCTTATTGACTTGCATACAAAGTGGTGCACCCATCTCATAAGTACTTGTTCGGATAACACACCTCCAAATGTATTTTATGACGATTGTGCATAACACTAGGAATAAAATGGTGTATATGCTTGATCGACAATGCAAAGCATATCCGATGGGCACAATACTTTGCACACACCTTCAACTAGGTGCAATCAACTTACATGCAAAGTGGAACGCCCATCCCATAAGTGCTTGATTGGATAACATACCTAGCAGCGTGTTTTTTTATGGATGTGCGTGACACTGGAGCAAAAATAGTATTTAATGCTCGATCGACCATGCAAAGGATATCCGATGGGCACAACACTTTTCGTACACCACAACCTAGGTGGTATTGAAATGTTCTCAAAGAGGCACACCCATCCAATAAGTACTTGGTCAGATAACACACCTAATGGCGTGTTTTTTTGTGGATGTCCATATCACTAGGGAAAAAATGGTGTATAATGCGTGATCGACCATGCAAAGCATATTCGATGGTGGCAATACTTTGCATGAACCTCAACATAGTTGAAACGGACTTGTGTACAAAGTGAAGCCCCCATCCGATAAGTACTAGTTTGAATAACACACCTATGACCGTTTTTTTGACGGTTGTACATGACACCAAGGCTAAAAATGGTGTATAATGCGTAATCGACCATGTAAATCATATCCGATGGTGACAATACTTTGCACGCACCTCAACATAGTTGAAAAAGACTTGCGTGCAAAGTGGAGCCCCCATTAGATAAGTACTTGTTTGAATAACACACTTAGGACCGTGTTTTTTCATGGTTGTGCATAACACTAAGGTAAAAAAAGTGTTTTAGGCTTGATCGACAATGCAAAGCATATCCGACAGGCACAATACTTTGCACACATCTTCACATAGGTGTAATTGACTTACATGCAAAGTGGCATGCCCATCCCATAAGTGCTTGATCGGATAACATACCTAGCAGCGTGTTTTTTTACGGATGTGCATGACACTAGAGAGAAAATAGTATTTAATGCTCGATCGACCATGCAAAGGATATCCGATGGGCACAACACTTTTTGTACACCTCAACCTAGGCGGTATTGAAATGTTCTCAATGAGGCACACCCATCCGATAAGTACTCGGTCAGATAACACACCTAATGGCATCTTTTTTTGCAGATGTGCATATCATTAGGGAAAAAATGAAGTATAATGCATGATCGACCATGCAAAGCATATCCGATGGTGACAATACTTTGCATGCATCTCAACCTAGTTGAAACCGACTTGCGTGCAAACTGGAGCCCCCATCCGATAAGTACTTGTTTGAATAACACACCTAGGACCGTGTTTTTTCATGGTTGTGCATGACACTAAGGCAAAAACGGAGTTTTATGCTTGATCGACAATGCAAAGCATATCCGATGGGCACAAGACTTTGCACACACCTTAAACTAGGTGCAATCAACTTACATGCAAAGTGGCACACCCATCCCATAAGTGCTTGATCAGATAACATAGCTAGTAGCGTGTTTTTTTACAGATGTGCATGACACTAGAGCAAAAATAGTATTTAATGCTCGATCGACCATGGAAAGGATATCCGATGGGCACAACACTTTTCATACACCTCAACCTACGTGGTATTGAAATTTTATCAAAGAGGCACACCCATCCGATAATTTCTTGGTCAGATAACACACCTAAGGGCGTGTTTTTTTGCGGATGTGCATATCACTAGGGAAAAAATGGTGTATAATGCGTGATCGACCATGCAAAGCATATCCGATGGTGAAAATACTTTGCACACCCTGCAACATAGTTGAAATGGACTTGTGTGCAAAGTGGAGCTCCAATCCGATAAGTACTAGTTTGAATAACACACCTAGGACCGTGTTTTTTCATGGTTGTGCATGACACTAAGGCAAAAACGGTGTTTTATGCTTGATAGACAATGCAAAGCATATCCGATGGGCACAATACTTTGCACAAACCTTCAACTAGGTGGAATCAACTTACACGCAAAGTGGCACGGCCATCCCATAAGTGCTTGATTGGATAACATACCTAGCAGCGTGTTTTTTTAAAGATGTGCATGACACCAGGGCAAAAATAGTATTTAATGCTCGATCGACCATGCAAAAGATATCCGATGGACACAACACTTTTCGTACACCTCAACCTAGGTGGTATTGAAATGTTCTCAAAGAGGCACACCCATCTGATAAGTACTTGGTCAGATAACACACCTAAGGGCATGTTTTTTTGCGGATGTGCATATCACTAGGGAAAAAATGGTGTATAATGCGTGATCGACCATGCAAAGCATATCCGATGGTGACAATACTTTGCACGTCCTTCAACGTAGTTGAAATAGACTTGCGTGCAAAGTGGAGCCCCCATCCGATAAGTACTAGTTTGAATAACACACCTAGGACCATGTTTTTTCATGGTTGTGCATGACACTAAGGCAAAAACGGTGTCTTATGCTTGATCGACAATGCAAAGCATATCCGATGGGCACAATACTTTGCACACACCTTCAACTAGGTAGAATAGACTTACATGCAAAGTGGCACGGCCATCCCATAAGTGCTTGATTGGATAACATACCTAGCAGCGTGTTTTTTTATGGATGTGCATGACACTAGAGCAAAAATAGTATTTAATGCTCGATCGACCATGCAAAGGATATGCGGTGGGCACAACACTTTTCTTACACGTCAACCTAGGTGATATCTAAATGTTCTCAATGAGGCACACCCATCCGATAAGTGCTTGGTCAGATAACACACCTAATGGCGTGTTTTTTGGGGGTGTCCATATCACTAGGGAAAAAATGGTGTATAATGTGTGATCGACCATGCAAAGCATATCCGATGGTGACAATACTTTGCACGCACCTCAACATAGTTGAAACAGACTTGCATGCAAAGTGGAGCCCCCATCTGATAAGTACTTATTTGAATAACACACCTACGGCCATGTTTTTATATGGTTGTGCAGGACACAAAGGCAAAAACGGTGTTTTATGCTTGATCGACAATGCAAAGCATATCCGATGGGCACAATACTTTGCACACACCTTCAACCAGCTGGAATTTATTTACATGAAAATTGGCATTCCCATCGTATAAGTACTTGATCGGATAACACACCTAGCAGCGTGTTTTTTTACGGATGTGCATGACACTAAGGCAAAAATGGTATTTAATGCTCGATCGAATATGCAAAGCATATCCGATGGGCACAATACTTTTCCTACACCTTAACCTAGGTGGTATTGAAATGTTCTCAAAGAGGCACACCCATCCGATAAGTACTTGGTCAGATAACACACCTAAGGGTGTGTTTTTTTGCGGATGTGCATACCACTAGGGAGAAAACGGTGTATAATGCATGATCGACCATGCAAATCATATCTGATGGTGACAATACTTTGCACTCATCTCAACCTAGTTGAAACAGACTTGTGTGCAAACTGGAGTCCCCATTCGATAAGTACTTGTTTGATTAACACACTTAGGACCGTGTTTTTTCATGGTTGTGCATGACACTAAGGCAAAAACGTTGTTTTATGCTTGATCGACAATGCAAAGCATATCCGATGGGCACAATACCTTGCACACATCTTCAATTAACTGGAATTGACTTACGTGCAAAGTGGCATGCCCATCCCATAAGTGCTTGATCGGATAACATACCTAGCAGCGTTTTTTTTATAGATGTGCATGACACGAGCAAAAATAGTATTTAATGCTCGATCGACCATGCAAAGGATATCCGATGGGGACAACACTTTACGTACACCTCAACCTAGGTGGTATTGAAATGTTCTCAAAGAGTCACACCCATCCGATAAGTACTTGGTCAGATAACACACCTAAGGGCATGTTATTTTGCGGATGTGCATATCACTACGGAAAAAATGGTGTATAATGCGTGATCGACAATGCAAAGCATGAAGATCTCAGTCAGGTCATCTGCATTACACTACTAGCTTACCACAGAGTGACGGCTCATGCAGCCTAAGACGAAGCAGCCACATCTGCTGACATACAACACATACCAATTGCTCACAGGCACATTCTTGTACATAGCTTGACCTTCCATTCTTGGAAAGCCTATCAGGCACTGTTCATCTTGAGCTTGCTTAGTGACCATTCCCGCGCTTCCCTGCTGTAAGCTGAGTAAAGCTAACACTTCCCTGGCCTTCCATAAGGGGATAAATCCTTTTAGCTGCTCCTTGAGCCTTCCATGGGTGGAATGGCAAGGATAACCATCGGAGTGGGAGCATGGAAACCGGCCTCTGGCCCTCTTCCTAAGACAGCTTTCTATCATGGCGTGACTGACAATACTTTGCACTCATCTCAACCTAGTTGAAATGGACTTGCGTGCAAATTGGAGCCCCCATCCGATAAGTACTAGTTTGAATAACACACCTAGGACCATGTTTTTTCATGGTTGTGCATGACACTAAGGCAAAAACATTGTTTTATGCTTGATCGACAATGCAAAGCATATCTGATGGGCACAATACTTTGCACACACCTTCAACTAGGTGGAATTGACTTACATACAAAGTGGCATGTCCATCCCATAAGTGCTTGATCGGATAACATACCTAGCAGCATGTTTTTTTACAGATGTGCATGACACTAGAGCAAAAATAGTATTTAATGCTCGATCGACCATGCAAAAGATATCCGATGGGCACAACACTTTTCATACACCTCAACCTAGGTGGTATTGAAATGTTCTCAAAGAGACACACCCATCCGATAAGTACTTGGTTAGATAACACACCTCAGGGCGTGTTTTTTTGTGGATGTGTATATCACTAGGGTAAAAATGGTGTATAATGCATGATCGACCATGCAAACCATATTCGATGCTCACAATACTCTGCACACACCTCAACGTAGTTGAAACAAACTTGCGTGCAAAGTGGAGCCCCCATCCGATAAGTACTAGTTTGAATAACACACCTAGGACCGTGTTTTTTCATGGTTGTGCATGACACTAAGGCAAAAACGGTGTTTTATGCTTGATCGACAATACAAAGCATATTCGATGGGCACAATACTTTGCACACACCTTCAACTAGGTGGAATCGACTTACATGCAAAGTGGCACGCCCATCCCATAAGTGCTTGATCGGATAACATACCTAGTAGCATGTTTTTTTACGGATGTGCATGACACTAAAGCAAAAATAGTATTCAATGCTCGATCGACCATGCAAAGGATATCCGATGGGCACAAAACTTTTTGTATGCCTCAACCTAGGTGGTATTGAAATGTTCTCAAAGAGGCACACCCATCCGATAAGTACTTGGTTAGATGACACACCTAAGGGCGTGTTTTTTTATGGATGTCCATATCACTGGGGCAAAAATGGTGTACAATGCGTTATTGACCATGCAAAGCATATCCGATGATGACAATACTTTGCACGCATGTCAACCTAGTTGAAACAGACTTGTGTGCAAAGTGAATCCCCCATCTGATAAGTACTTGTTTAATTAGCACACTTAGGACCGTGTTTTTTCATGGTTGTGAATGTAACTAAGGCAAAAACTGTATTTTATGCTAGATCGACAATGCAAAACATATCCGATGGGCACGATACTTTGCACACACCTTCAACTAGGTGGAATTGACTTACATGCAAAGTGGCATTCCCATCGCATAAGTGCTTGATAGGATAACACACCTAGCAGCGTGTTTTTTTACGGATGTGCATGACACTAAGGCAAAAATGGTATTTAATGCTCGATCGACCGTGCAAAGCATATCCGATGGGCAAAATACTTTTCCTATACCTCAACCTAGGTGGTATTGAAATGTTCTCAAAGAGGCACACCCATCCGATAAGTACTTGGTCAAATAACACACCTAAGGGCGTGTTTTTTTGCGGATGTGCATATCACTTGAGAAAAAATAGTGTATAATGCGTGATCGACCATGCAAAGCATATCCGATGGTGAAAATACTTTGCACGCACCTCAACGTAGTTGAAACGGACTTGTGTGCAAAGTGGAGCCCCCATCCCATAAGTACTTGTTTGAATAACACACCTAGGACCGTGTTTTTTCATGGTTATGCATGACACTAAGGCAAAAACGGTGTTTTATGCTTGATCGACAATGCAAAGCATATCCGATGGGCACAATACTTTGCACACACCTTCAAATAGGTGCAATCAACTTACATGCAAAGTGGCACGCCCATTCCATAAGTGCTTGATTGGATAACATAGCTAGTAGCGTGTTTTTTTACGGATGTGCATGACACTGGAGGAAAAATAGTATTTAATGCTCGATCGACCATGCAAAGGATATCCGATGGGCACAACACTTTTCGTACACCTCAACCTAGGTGGTATTGAAATGTTCTCAAAGAGACACACCCATCCAATAAGTACTTGGTCAGATAACACACCTAATGGCGTGTTTTTTTGTGGATGTCCATATCACTAGGGAAAAAATGGTGTATAATGCGTGATCGACCATGCAAAGAATATTCGATGGTTGCAATACTTTGCATGCACCTGAACGTAGTTGAAACGGACTTGTGTGCAAAGTGGAGCCCCCATCCGATAAGTACTAGTTTGAATAACACACCTATGGCTGTGTTTTTTGACGGTTGCACATGACACCAAGGCTAAAAACGGTCTATAATGCATGATCGACCATGTAAATCATATCCGATGGTGACAATACTTTGCACGCACCTCAACATAGTTGAAACGGACTTGCGTGCAAAGTGGAGCCCCCATCCGATAAGTACTTGTTTGAATAACACACTTAGGACCGTGTTTTTTCATGGTTGTGCATAACACTAAGGCAAAAACGGTGTTTTAGGCTTGATCGACAATGTAAAGCATATTTGACAGGCACAATACTTTGCACACACCTTCAAATAGGTGGAATTGACTTACATGCAAAGTGGCACGCCCATCCCATAAGTGCTTGATCGGATAACATACCTAGCAGTGTGTTTTTTTACGGATGTGCATGACATGAGCAAAAATAGTATTTAATGCTCATGTCATGCACATCCGATAAGTACTTGGTCAGATAACACACCTAATGGCGTGTTTTTTTGTGGATGTCCATATCACTAGGGAAAAAATGGTGTATAATGCATGATCGTCCATGCAAAGCATATCCGATGGTGACAATACTTTGCACGCACCTCAACATAATTGAAACAGACTTGCGTGCAAAGTGGAGCCCCCATCCGATAAGTACTTATTTGAATAACACACCTACGGCCGTGTTTTTATATGGTTGTGCATGACACAAAGGCAAAAGCGGTGTTTTATGCTTGATCGACAATGCAAAGCATATCCGATGCGCACAATACTTTGCACACACCTTCAACTAGGTGGAATTGACTTACATGCAGAGTGGCATTCCCATTGCATAAGCACTTGATCGGATAACACACCTAGCAGTGTGTATTTTTACGGATGTGCATGACACTAAGGTAAAAATGATATTTAATGCTCAATCGACCATGCAAAGCATATCCGATGGGCACAATACTTTTCTTACACCTTAATCTAGGTGGTATTGAAATGTTCTCAATGAGGCACACCCATCCGATAAGTACTTGGTCAGATAACATACCCTAAGGGCATGTTTTTTTGCGGATGTGCATATCACTATGGGAAAAACATTGTATAATGCATAATCGACCATGTAGAGCATATCTGATGGTGACAATACTTTGCACGCATCTCAACCTAGTTGAAACGGACTTGCGTGCAAACTGGAGCCCCCATCCAATAAGTACTTGTTTGATTAACACACTTAGGATCGTGTTTTTATATGGTTGTGCATGACACTAAGGCAAAAACGGTATTTTATGCTTGATCGACAATGCAAAGCATATCCGATGGGCACAATACTTTGCACACACCTTCAACTAGGTGGAATTGACTTACATGCAAAGTGGCATTCCCATCGCATAAGTACTTGATCGGATAACACACCTAGCAGCGTGTTTTTTTAACGGATGTGCATGACATGAGCAAAAATAGTATTTAATACTCGATTGACCATGCAAAGCATATCCGATGGGCACAACACTTTTCGTACACCTCAACCTATGTGGTGTTGAAATGTTCTCAAAGATGCACACCCATCCGATAAGTACTTAGTCAGATAACACACCTAAGGGCGTATTTTTTTGCGGATGTGCATATCACTAGGGAAAAAATGGTGTATAATGCGTGATCAACCATGCAAAGCATATCTGATGGTGACAATACTTAGCACGCATCTGAACCTAGTTGAAACGGACTTGCGTGAAAAGTGGAGCCCCCATCCAATAAGTAGTTGTTTGATTAACACACTTAGGATCGTGTTTTTTCATGGTTGTGCATGACACTAAGGCAAAAACGGTGTTTTATGCTTGATCGACAATGCAAAGCATATCTGATGGGCACAATACTTTGCACACACCCTCAACTAGGTGGAATTGACTTACATGCAAAGTGGCACATGCATCCCATTAGTGCTTGATTGGATAACATACCTAGTAGGCTCTTGTTTTTCTACAGATGTGCATGACACTAGAGCAAAAATAGTATTTAATGCTCGATCGACCATGCAAAGGATAACATGGCACATCCATCTGATGAGTACTTGATCGGATAACTTCTCCCACCAATAAATTAAGTACTAATTAAAAATTATAATAAATGAGTAGATTATTAAAAAGAGACTAATATTTATGTAATTGTTGCTACTGCAGCTTGCTTGAAGGACTCTCACAAAGGAGATGGCTATAGATTTTGTTCCAGGGATGGATGTGATTTTATGTAGCAAAAGAGAAGTAGTTCCATTTGCTACAATCCATGATAGTGATCCCAATTCAGTTTGCCACTTTCGAAGACTTGGCGAAGATAAGGTGGCAGTTACTGTATCAAAGATTCTTAGCACACATGTTGAGCTAAAGTATAAATGTGAAGATATGGAAACACTTGGAGATGTTATGCCCTACAATACATCCAACAAATCATTTATAGCATGGGACAAAGATGAGACTTATGCAACAGACATTATCAAGAATACAAAGTGCACCACCTTGGATTTTACTATAGGGGACATTTTACAAATGAGATCATTTGCAATTAAGACTGTAGCAGAAGGTGAAGTATTAGGATTTGAACAAGTGGAGCAATGGTCATTTGCATAGATGAGGATTCTAAAAGTCACTGATGATGATATGGTTGATAACATAACATCCTTATGTGATCCCTACTATGAGGTAGGCAAGAATATGACATGGAGCATGCAATTTTCAAACATGAGAAAGAGGCACGTGGTTTTCAATGATAAAGACAACGTATACTACAATATCAAAGGACCTAAAAAGCGTGCCCATGTGCCAGGCTCTATCACTTCAAATGTGGATGATTTCAATATAATCAATTATAGAAGTGACATCTTATCTGGAGTGGATGAGTTCATTGGTTCCGAGAAACAAAAGCGAAGCCTTATCTGGGGTGGATGAATTCTTGCACAGTGAGAAGGGCAAAGGTTTCAATAGCGATGTCTTGTCAAGTGTGGATGAGTTCATGCATATTAACAAACCTGGTGTCAATCAAGCTTGTGGATTTGTGAAAGCCATGCAAGATGTCCCAATGAGTGATGTTCTCTCAGGAGTGGAAGAGTTTCAAGGTTCTCAATACTCTCGTAGAATATTGAATTCATTGAATGGTCCTAAGAGTATGTTAAAAACAAGGATGAGATCAACAGAGGATTATTCAATATTTAACTTTGATTGTGATATGGACAAGGATGCAACGACCAATCATGGATGCTTGGTTACAAACAAATGTGAGGAGAAGAAGTGCATAAATACAGATAACAACGTGCACGAGGAATGAAAACGGTCATACATATGCATGAAGAGAAAGCGAATCCAGGCAGATCCACAAAAGCAACCAAAGAGGAAGAGAGTGATGAAGGAGGAGAACATGCTAAATGCATTGGGATATCTATGTTGCAAGCGAAGATGTATGCACTTCATTGATCTTGCAGACATTAGGGAATGTAGAGGACACATGTGGCAAAGAAGAGGAAGCGAAAGAAATGAATACCTTCTCACAAGTCTCTCTTGCTTTCTTCAGAATGGCAATAAAAGGCTAAGTTCAAGACAAAAGGTAAAACCTCTCATAAATGGAAAAAGGATTTGCAATAAGGCATATCGCAATATTACTGGATTATCCCATGGTACATATTGGGATTTAGTCACCAAGGCAAAGTGTGGCAACAAATTTAGCATTCACGGTAATAGAGGAAGGTCCAAATCAAGAATCTCAACTATCAAGGTAGCAGCAATTTTGCAAGACTTCATACATGAAAATGCCTTACCTCAACCCCATATATCTACCAAACTCCCTAATGGTGATGCGATCACTGAAATGCACCTTCCAATGGGCTTGACAAAGCTCAAAGTATTTGACTCTATTGCAAAAAAGCAAAGGCAAAGAGGGGATGCCGTAGCTTCTTCTCATACTTTGTATACTCTTTGGAAGAAGAACTTTGGATATGTTAAAATCCCAAGGAGGCAAAAAATGTCAAAGTGCAATGTCTGTGATGATTTAAAGCGAGCGATTGAGAGTGCAACATGTCCAAATCAAAGGGAATTATATTAAAAAAACCAAAAATCTCATCATGACCTTATTCGACATTCTAGACAAAAATATACATTTTGGAAGGAGCAAGCTATTTCGCATCCCGATGACTACATGTGCCTTATTGTAGATGGCATGGATCAGAATACAAGAACATTGCCTCGTTTTGTTGCCACTCCACCTAAATTACAATGACAGCACTTTCTAAAGACACATCTATGTGGAGTGTTAGTGCATGGAATTAAGTTCTTTGCAGATATATGGATTGATTCCTTGCATCTACATGATAGCAATCAAGTTGTAACATCTATTATGAAGGCAATTTGCAATGTACATGCAGAAAAAGGTTGCCTACCACCGACTTTGAGAATACAAGCTAATAATTGCTGGCGAGAAAATAATAATGTACTCATGTTTGCATTCTGCTCCATGCTAATCTTCAATGAGGTCAAATGTGGATTTTTGTATGTTGGGCATACACATGAGGATATCGATCAGGTTTTTAGCACAGTCTCAAGGGAGCTTAAATGCAAGGATGTGGAGACAATAAATGACTTGGTAAGAAGATGTGGCAGGCAAGTTGGTGGTCGTAAGGAAAGTATAGTATGTGAGAGGCTTGAAAGAATGTATGATTGGAAGAGCTTCATTCTACCTTTTATACAAACGGGTGGTGATGCATTGATAGGTCATACCAATCCACACTACTTTCATTTTTTTTTTTAAGATGAAAAACCCGTAATGCAATGGCAATAGTATTCTCATGATACAAAATGGGAACCTGAAGAACCTTACAGTCTCTTAACTTCAATTCCCAGCAAGGAAAGGTATCCAACATGGCCTCCTATACAAGAATTTAATGAGAGGTCTAATTGTGAAATAGAAGGATTAAAAGCATTTATTAAATACAAAGAGGAAATGCTCCAGAGATATCCTGATTCAAAGCCTACTTGGAGAGAACACACTACCACTGTAATTAACAAGACACGAAATTTAATAAAGGACCTTGAGAGAATGTGAGGCTCAAAGGATGTCAAGGAAGAATGCAATATGTTTTGGCCAAATGTTCATAACGATTTGCGCCCAGCTCCAATCTTTGAAAATGAATTTGTGTCATTACTCCCACATCCATATTGTGGACCAAAGAAGAGAGAGTTTATGCCACAAGTAGATATAGAGGTCGATTGTTTTGTTGTGGTTCAGCCATCGGATGATGAATATGAGAATGTGAAGTTTTGGGTTGCAAAAGTAGTTGATGTGCAAAGAGATGACCAAGGGAGAGCTACAACATTTACAACGGTATGGTATGAGCCAAAGGGCAGGAAGGAGAATATGGATAACAACACATTGTATACTAATTGTATAATGAAGGAGTGAGTCCCAAATGATGAAGCGGTCTCTCAAGTTTCGACGGAGACAATCATAGTGTCTTGGCATTCAAGGGCAAAGAAATCAAAGAAGCGCATGGGATATGAGGTAGAAGGAAAAATAAAAATACCATAGCAAACTATTTTACATATACACGAATTTTTAAGGATGCTCGCCATGGAGGAAGTAGAAGGAGACAGCGCAAATGAAGAATGTCCATGATTAAAGCTTTGTATTGAAGTCCATTGAAGGATTTTATTTGGGTACTAGGCAAGGAGCCAATCCAAGAAAATTATAATCAGAGTCATCACCTCTTATGTCAAATGAGAGTCAAAATATGCACTGGATGTCACCCAAGGGTCAAGGCTTGCCAAGACAATAGGGCGTTAATGCAGATGGCACCTGGCAAGGGACTATCACATTGAGCAATAAGACAATGGGGAGTCAATGCACCCAAGGGGCAAGGCTTGGCAAGATAACTTGTGGGAGTTAATGCAGATGGCACCTGTATTTTGCACTGGATGTCACCCAAGGGTCAAGTCTTGGGAAGACAATAGGGAGTTAATGCAGATGGCACCTAGCAAGGGACTATCGCATTGAGCAATAAGACAATGGGGAGTCAATGCACCCAAGGGGCAAGGCTTGGCAAGACAAGTGGGAGTCAAATTATGCAGATGGCACCTGGCAAGGGGCTGTCGTGACATTGAGCAATAAGACAATGGGGAGTCAAATTATGCAGATGGCACGAATTGAGGCTCTTTAAGAGCAACAATTTAAATTGTAAACATATGTTCAATCTATATCATTTTGGATATAAAGACTCTAGCTGAGAGCGTCTCTCAATGTAATCATATAATAATAGCTATAATTGCTATTATACCTCTTTGGTTCAATACAAAACTTGGGTCTTATGGCATCATGTCTTTTTTCTATTTATTAAAAGTTTTAAAAATTTTGTGCATATTGCGAGTGACAATGTTATTTTCATGAAATATTTAAGTCTCCTTTCATGGATTTATAAATTTATCATGTCAACGAAAAACGTCAAGGAAAAATATTAAAAAAAATTAAATTAACAAATAACTTAGATATAGCTAGAATTTCTAATATAGGATTATTTCAAATTCTTGCATGTTGGTGCAAAAGTATAGATTGAAAAAACAATATTTTTATGTGAATATGATAGTGCCACAAAGTGAACTTTTGATTTGGGAAGGAAAAATGTCAAGGAAAAATATTAAAAATGATTAAATTAACAAATAACTTAGATATAGCTAGAATTTCTTATATAGGATTATTTCAAATTCTTGCATGTTGGTGCTAAAGTATAGATTGAAAAAACAATATTTTTATGTGAATATGATAGTGCCACAAAGTGAACTTTTGATTTGGGAAGAATAATTTTAGAAAGTAAAATTTTGATTTGGGAAGGATATTTTCACAAAGTAAAGTTTTCATTTGGGAAGGATTTTTGGGCTTCGTCCAAAAACAACACAAAAAGTCCAAAATTAATGAAATAGGTGTTATATGCAATGCCTCTGTACTCTTTGAAGTCTGCTCACTGAACTAATGAATGTAAGGTTTTAGGTAATGTAATGATGTGAAACCATATGTGAGCGTATGGATTGAGTGGGTACTAGTCGAGAATGTCGAGCATTGCTTGCTCAATGATGATGTGTCACTATGGGTCACATGTAATGATGATGTGCACTATGCCTAGCAAGAGGTTGTGCCAATGGAGCCTTGTGCTGAGGTGGCAGGAGTGGTCACATGAAGTGACTGTGGAGCACTATATGTGCCTGTCGAGGTTCAACGTGCCACATGGTATAGATGATGTGGTAGTTGATGATGTTAGTAAGGTGACATGGCAATGATGACATGGCACTCATGATGTGGCACTAGTGACATGGCACTAGTGATGTGGCACTACTGACATGTCCTTGATGATGTGGTAAGTGACGTGTCCCTGATGACATGGTAGTGGTTAAGTGGCAGATGACGTGGGCTGTTGAGATGACAATGATGATGTGGCACTTTGAGCCTACATGGCAGATAAGGGGACACATGGAAGGTAAGCTAACATGGTAGGATAAGCCCTCTTGCTGACATGGCAAGTGCAGGAGGCTGCTGATGTGGTAGTTGGTGACCAACCTTGACCTAGGTTAACTCAACCTCGATTAATGTAACCAACCCTATCCACTTCTAACTAGAGTGACTCTACCCGAGTTACCTTAACCCAAGGTGGGTGTGGTTTGAGGAGTGCCACATGGCCTTATTTACCACATGGCAGTCTCTTTCTCAGAGAAGGGATGAAGCTCCTGGTTGACGGCTTTGTTAGAGGCGACATGAGAGGTTTGGAGCTACTGCCAGTTGCCAGGAGCTTGGAGGTCATGAATCCATTGAAGGCCTCCACGCAAGTCTCATTGCAATAGAGAGAAAGGATGTGAAATCATCTACATGAAGAAGGGCATCGCTTGTGTGGCACCGATTATAGGAAGTGGTTGCTGCCTTTGGAAGGAGTCATTTAGGGAGCTCGTCCCATGTGCAGATGTGAAGTGCTACTAGAGAGGTCCTTCAACGCAAGGAGGCATGCGACTATTCTAAAGCCTTGCTTGAGGTTGCTAGGGATGTCTCATTGTTGCAGGTCATAGTCGAGGTGCTGCCCATGGCTGTGAGTGATGGAGTTGCACATGAGCGCCACTATGGAGGCACCCTTTAATGAGGAAGATGGAGCATTTGGAGCTCTCTGTAGAGCAGGCTGATGGAGCAAAGAGCGGGCTAATGGCGGAGGAGCTCGTAGCAGATATTGTCAACGATAAACTCAAGAAGGCAATTATGCAAGGTTGACTAGATAAGAAACTCACTCAAGTACAACTTGCATAGCAAATTAACTATGAGAAGCCACAAGTCATCCAAAAGTATGAATATGGGGCCTTGTATTTGGTGCGCTGTCGATATGTGGCTGATTCGAGAGTCGCTGCAGTTGGAGCGCTTCTAGTAAACCTTTGCTAAAGGTGGTCGTGAGCCTCTGCTTGGAGAAGGAGGCTTCCTATAGAGGCTTTTGTTGTGTAGCTTTAGGTAGAGCAGTCTGCTCCCAAAGCCTTCTACGAGGCACTTTTCTGCTTTGGAGTAGTGTCATTGCTTTGGAGAAGAGCTTTGGAGTAGCATCGTTGCTTATTGCAGAAGGACCCAGAGGCCCTTAGCTTATCACCTTTCTCTCTTTCTCTTAATTATCTCTTTCCTAAAGTTCTCTTAGGCACAAGAAGACTCTCACTCAAAGTCTTATCTATCTCTCTCAAATGGATGGAAATTTCTCTATCACTCAACGGAAGTGAAAGAACACTCAATCTCTGAATCTCTCGATCACTCAATCTCTCTCACAATGATCTTCATGCCTCAGCGGAAGGCAAGGGAGCTCTGATACCATGACAAAATATGAAGAGGGAAGAGGAGAAGAGTGGAGATGAGGAGAGAGGGCACAGCTAGATAGCACACCACAAATGACTAACTATACACTAGATTTAGTTGAAAAAATAGAATATATACAAACCCATTTAGGGTTAGGGTTAGGGGATCTAACCCTTTTCTTTATGGCACTCTATAAGGTTAGTGCTATGCACATATGATCACATGATGGTGCTATGCACATGTGATCACATGATGTTGAGTGTGAACTCTCAACACCATCATCCACAAAGGTAATATGCATCAGAAGGGTGGAGGGTTTTCTGAAGTTAGGCCCACAAAATTAGGACCCAAGTTATGAACACGGCATCCATCTTCAATGTGTTGGAGTTGGGCATGTACATCGAACGCTTATTGAGAATATGCAGTGGAGATGTGGCAGAGATCCTCATAGGCATTTTTGATGTCTTGTCTGGTCCATTGGAGATGTGTGGGATTTGTATGCAGCTTGCATTGATTGTTGCAACGAGGATGCCATGGCGAGTGAGAGAGCGAGTGAAGATCTAACAACCACGCCAAAATCAAGTGAGTGACATGTTATTGAAACATTTAATTATAAGATACTCATGTAAATTACAAGATATGAGAATTTATCCAACTATTTTGATTGTGGATTGACCATGATGATCGATTATATCGTACAAATAGAACAAGAAAACTCTTGCAAATTCTTACATTCGAACTGAAGATACATGTCACAGTAATTTTTAAATCCATGTGTACAATACAAGGACACTACAAATTTGGCAATCAAAACTGCGATCATATGGGTGAAGCTAAAAAAAGATGCAGCTTATGTTCAAGAACATGTCTTCATTTCCTCAATGGGTCGCATCGCCACATCCTCATTTACATTGAAACTATGAATTCTTGTCAAAATTGCTCCCGTGGTAGGTCTCTCCCTTGGATCCAATCCTGCATATTGAATTTCCACAATCAACCAAGAGCTTGACTGCAATGTCTCCCTTCATCGAGTTGTCACCAAGAGCTTCCACATCATCTATAAGAAAGTTGGTAATTTTCCTAAACAACCAACCAATGACAAAACAATCTGACTCTGGTGCCCATGTGCCCTTGGGATTTGTACTTGCAGTTGTACTGGCATATAATCTCGACGCTAACCATGGAAATGTCTTTGGAGGAGTATAAGCCGAGTCTTGTGGATATCTACTTAAAGTTTCACTCCAGTGGAGGCTTCTTCCCCAATCTCAATAATCTCTACTTAGATAGAGTTATCATCCCCCATGAAGTCCAGCGTCTAATTGGTTGCTTGTAGATCGGTGTGTGCATATCTTTGTTCGTGAATTGCTCTCAAACCATTGGCAATAGCAGCAGCAATGGACAATCCATGGTGATGGAATAACCTTGCTCGCAACCTGGTGAGTCATGAGTTTGAGTCAAAGCAAGGTTCTTCTCTTGGATGTGTCATCTTAACCCATCTCACATATGTCCAGCAACGTTGTTGGAGACACATCAGCATATCATGCACACTTCCACCATTGAAAAATGGAGTGATGACCCAAATCTCTTGGGTGTATGAGTACACCAATACTCAATAGACAACTCTATGGACCACTATCATTGCTAGCTCATTCTTTAGAGATAGATGAGCATGGGCATTGTCTCTATAATTACTCTTCTTGCCACCATACCATGATGTTGGCCTAAGAATTGGGACACCCACAACCTATATCTGGAATACCTTAATTGACTTCTCCTCCCTTGCCCACCAGTTCATGCAAGGTTAGCATTTGCAATGGAAAGGGTACTATGTAGGAGCGCACATCGGCAAAACCAATATATAGTTCTATCTATGCTCTCTCTACAGCTAAGGCTGGACCACCATTTGCTTATGACCGACTAGCCATCTTGGTCATATGGACCAGGGCACTGGCTGTTGCCTTTCCAACAAACTCTTTCTCCTTCACGTTTTTTCTACGATTAGAAATCTGTAATGCCTTCCATTCAAACATCTAGACTGCAAGATTCTCCTCTCCATTTACAAGCAAGGCCTCATTTCTCACCTTTGCATATTATTCCCTTGACTTATAGGATCTCCCAACACTCGAGGGAAAAATTGACCAACTAACTCATGTATAGCATTTGATCACATAAAAAATTTGAGGTCACATGGGCATAGAGTACTTTGTCACTCAATCCTATCAAGTGTTTGATATTTGTCTTAAGGACATTCATCAGAACCTCAATCTTCAACTGCTTTTGTGTTGCCATCAAGCATAGGGGTATAGTGATCTACTGCATGCAACAATCATTTTGCAAGCACTCAATCTTCTTCAAAATAAAGGACACTTGAAACACATATGCAAATTTGCAATGCTAGTGTAAAGTAAAGCACTCACAAGCCACATGCAACATGCAACATCATTAATGTTTCTAAATGACTTTCACATAACTTCCAATCCTTAGAATCATAATTTTTATTTCCAAGGTAATGGTATATTATGTCAAGTAATTTGTAGCTCACGACATAATACACTACTATAGTAGTCACTACGTGATCTACTATTATAGAGAGAATTTTGTAAAGTCACTATCGAGTGTCAATCTATCAACTAGTGGAGGTTAGAATAGTAAACTAATAACAACATCACATGACCAGGATGATCTAGATTAGCTTTTCCAATCACACATCCGGTTGTGAAGGGTTTTATCAAGATGAACTTGACTGCACGGGAGTACATTGGAGGATCTGCGAGGAGGAAGGGCCTCCTAATCACACGAGGGAGAAGGGGATCTAGACCGCCATAGAAGAGAAGGGAGTGCTAATGATCGGGGGGAAGGGACACTAGACTGCAGGGGAGAAGGGACTCCTAATGATTGTGTAGGAGGGGCATGACTTTGTAGCCTGGTGGGCTATCTCTACTCCATAGGAGTAATCTCAACTGGTGTGGGGTTGGGGAGGTTTGGAGTCTGTATTGGCAACTCCTGGAGGGTGTTTAGAGTACTCGTCACGTATGTGTATAACTCCCTAGGAGTGGGAGGGTGCCCCAAAATGTTATATAACTCTTGAAAGATGGCATCCTGAAGATCAGGCGAGGCTGAAGAGCTTGCTGGCCACATGATGAACTGAAGAAAAGAAAAGAAGATTACCATCGAGCATGCCCTCTTTCCATCATGGATGCAATCATTGGGGCAAAGAAAAAATAGAGTGACAGCCTGACATTGAGCAAGCATTTACAGACTCCTACATTCTTTGAATTAGAGTGACATAAGTTTGTATCCGCTTGCTCAATGTTAGGCTATTGAAGCTTCATGTGGGGAAAAAGAGAGAAGGAAAGAGAGGAGAAAAGAGAGGAAAAGAGAGAAGGTGTTAGATATGCTCAATGCCCCACCCTCCTAGTATCCACTAGTGGTCCAAAGTGCTCAAGCTATAAGGCCCCCATATGAGGGGAAGCCATGTGTGAGCCTGGGACACTAGATGGATCCCTACTTGCATGTGAGATGAGGTCTATCAATGAGACCGTTGATGGTAGAAAGGTGATTGTGTGGGAGCCCCTTGCTCTTACTAGGGTCTGGGGGCTAGTTCGCCCCCAGCTGGGGGGTCTTAGGGGGGCAAGCAGCCCCCCTGGTGGGGGTTCGAGGGCGAGAGCCCTCGAGGCAATGGTATAGGATATATTCCTTGAATATTCCATGGACCACTGATCGGCTCCACTGACTAGGTTGACTGGTCAACTCCACTGACTAGGTTGAGTGGTCAGTACAACCGACTATGTTGATCTGACTACTACCCTCATATCTATAAAGAGGTGACCTCCCCAATCCATTGTATCAGATTAGATCTTCCAGCTAGTAGCTCTTCATCTAGTATCTATCTAGATCACCATCTAAGCTCCACTATGGGAGTGCATGGGTGGATGGAGCCATCATCTTTACTACATCAGTATTGAAGGAAAATTTTGTGTCTTCAGTTTGCTGTGTACTCTCTATTCTTTGTTCAGTTTTTGTTCCACTGTGCCATGTAATTTAACAGAAGGAAAGAGAGGAGAAAAGAGAGGAAAAGAGAGGGGAAGAGAGGGGAAAATAGAGAAAAAGAGAGAAGGAAAGAGGAGAAAAAAGAGAGGGGGAAAGAGAGGAGAAAAGAGAGAAAAAGATAGAAAAAAAGAGGAGAAAAGAGAGAAAAAGAGGGGAAAAGAGAGGAAAAGAGAGGAGAAAAGAGAAAACAAAAAGGGAGAAAAAGAGAGGATAAAAGAGAGAAGGAAAGAGAGGAAAAGAGAGGAAAAGAGAGGAGAAAAAAGAGAAAAAAAGAGAGGAGATAAGAGAGAAAAAGAGAGGAAAAAAGAGAAGGAAAGAGAGGAAAAAAGAGAGAAAAAGAGAGGAAAAGAGAGGAGAAAAAGAGAGGACATAAGAGAGAAAAAGAGAGGAAAAAAGAGAAGGAAAGAGAGGAGAAAATAGAGGAAAAGAGAGGGGAAAAGAGAAGAACAAACAGGAGAAAAAAGAGAGAAAAATAATGCTCCATCATGCATGCCCTCTTTCTTTGTGCCGCCCTCATATTTCAGTCCAATTTTCCTCTGTCTTGGACCTGCCCTCATATAAATCACTTATTTCCATCATTCATGCAATCCCTTATTTTCTCACGAATGCTTAAGATATTGATAATTTGATTTAAATATGCATGCAAAGGAGAAGGGAAAGAGAAGGAAGGGGAAGGGGAAGGGGAAGGGAAGGGGAAAGGGGAAGGGGAAAGGGAATAAAACATAAGAAAACTGTCAGAGTGCATCTAATAGCGTGTCTACAAGTGTGGCTGCCTGTTTTTCAAAAAATTAGATGCATTGTTAGATGCGTCACTTTGATAGATGCCTTTTTAAAAAAAGGTGAAAAGGGCATGCGCCCAACCCCAAAAAGAACAACACTTGTACCAAAAACATCCCTTTCCTGCATACGACAAAGGACAAATCCAAGGAGAGCAACTTCCAAAGAAGACCAACCACCAAGAGACTTACCTTGGATAGAGGTATGGAAGCTTCTTGTCTTTCTTCAAAGCTGCTTCTCCTTCTTCTCTTCCTTGTTCACCCTCGTCTTGTATGCTTAGGGATGAGTGTGTAAGCCTAGAGATGATTGTGGGTGCTTGGAGATGAGTGTGGATCCCTAGAGCTATGTGTGTTAATAGGAAAGCAAGCCATGCGATGCTAAAAGTATGTGAAGGAAAGCAAGCGCACTAAAAGTAGGTTCGGAAATTAGTTCGCAGTCTGCACATCTACACTATGTTTTAGACATGCGTATAGATGTGTTCCATAGTACAGACGCAGTGTTAGATGTGCTTTTAGATGCTACACAGAGTTTTGACATTTACAACTCATGCAAGAACACATTTTCTCGGTTTTTTATCTATAGGATGTCTTCATCTTCAACAACTAGCTCCAATGAGGATAAATCCCTCTGTATCCACCATCGTAAAATGTGGTTGGAGCAAAAAATCAAATGTATGTGTGATCGATTTTGAGGAAACATGTATCGTGCATGCAGAATTACACTCAATCACGTCTCAAAGTATGGAGAATGGGATGCGACTATAAACATGGTAAGTGTTAAAGTGCTAAGGTTGATTGAGATACCTATGGGTGTTCATGTGTTTGATATATGATCCTTTTTTAATTTGATACAGGATGCAGTGCCACACCCGCGTATGTTGCTCTATGCTCATCATGAGGAGGCAAAGCATCAATGATATGAAGTGGGATCTTTAGGAGGGACCGTTACGGATGCATGGAGTGATGGTGATAGTAGCCCTCCACCATTACCTCATGAGGCTGTGGAGCAGGAGGTGTTTGATGATATGGTGTGGGATTTATATGTCCATCAGTCCTCAGGTAGGGATGATAGCATGGAGTAGGATGTGTTTTTATTGCATCATGGACTCCACTGTTTGAGGGGTGCACATCCTCTATTCTACGTGCCTCACTTGAGTTATTAAACTTGCAGACCATCTATGGATTACTCAAGTAAGCTTTAAAGTCTATTTTGCAAACATGGTGAATTATGCTAGTGGGTCAATTACTCGAATGCTTTTCCTCATTTATGGTCTTCACGTGTAGGCTATTGTGTAAAATGCTTCCAATGGAGAATAAATTACCGACCTCAAGAGATATGGCAAGGCAACATGTGACCTCTCTTGGAGGATTGGATTACAAGTGCATCCATGCGTGCATCAACGATTGTGTTCTGTTTTATGGACCACATAAGGACCACATGTGAACCCATTTGGTCTCAAAAGCACCTCTTACAATGTATGGCCATGTTCCACCTTCTATGGTGATTAAGAAAGGACATGTTATGTTATCCCTTCTAATTCCAGGGAAACATAAAGTCAAAAGTCTTGATGTTTATTTGGATCCTTTGATTGATAAGCTAGAGATAAGTTGGAGAGGTATCGAGGTGCATAATATGAGCAAGCCTCCCTCATCATGAGACTTCTACTACAAAGCAGTCTTGATGTGGACGATGCATAACTTCCCAGGCTATGGCGAGTGTTCAGGTAAGCATTGAACTTTTAATTATGAGGAAGCAATCGATGTGGCACATTGAACCCACCGTGAACTCTTAATTGTGTCTATTGTTCGAGTCTCACTACATCGGGTTACCATGCATGCCCTATTTGTGGTCCTTCGCTAGTTGCCTCATGAGCAGACACATTGAATAAGGTCATCTATGAGAATTCCCATCGATTTCTCCCACCTGATCATCCTAGATATGTCACCCCTTGGAATGAAGTCCCCCCACAGTCACTCACTGTAGGAGATTGGATGAGAATTTGGGATGGTGGTTCCATGACTTCTCCACCACTTGGCATGAGCCAGTAAGGGTTTGTAACTATTGTGTGCTATATTGAATGGAAATAAAGATTGCCCGCTAACACCATATTTTGTTTAGATACTCCATTTTTTATCGACTACCATATTGGTCCCACAAGATCAATCACCTACTTAATCCCATGCATACCTTCAAGAATGTGGCATCTAACATTTGGGAACGTCATTTGAATGGGACACAAGATTCCACACCGGGTAATATATATTATTCTCCCTGGGTTAGGCTAACACACATCCGATGGCAAAGTTAGAGGCATCGATATGGACTTTCAGGATAGTTAAGGGCCGCAACACAAGTGATGTAGCTTCAAATAGCAACAATGGCTTGTGAAGATCTTTTGAAAATTTTGTCATAAGATTGTCTACAATGTAGTAGCCTAGTTCTCCCCACAGTAGCAACTCTCTATTCTCTTGCATAGCACAACAATAGTTCTTCCATCTTGAGCAGAATATCTTCATTCTGGAACAACAGCTCCTTTTAATTGAACATCTACATTTCTTCTTCCAACAACATCATTATTTGTTTTTGTAGCGACATCCTTTTCAACAACTTCTTTTGGATAGTAGTAACTTGGATAAGCCCTTTCACCTCAATGCCAAGGACTTCTGAGGAATGAACCAACTATAGGATCACCCAATGTGATGTGGGCTAAACTTGCCTAGAACAAAACTTTGCATAAGCAATGCAAAGACAACACGACAGTGCAAAAACAGAAGCTAGTCAAAAAGAAGTCAAATGGTGTTACGAGCTCAAAATGTATCCTTCAAGGCAAAAGTAAATAAAATAGAGAAAGATAGGAGAAAAATCTTGCCTTTTCCAACAACACACAGCTAGGAGCATGGAGAATTGTGCATGGGATCAGCATCTAACTTGCCAAAGGGGAATACATGGTTTGAAAAATCTTGGTCAAACAGTAGTCTGACTGCCATGTATCAAGATACCATTATCCAAAAGGAGTTATAACTGCCCATAGTGGTCCTTGGTAACTGCTACTCATTTGTATGACTTGTGACCTTCCAACTTCCACATGACTCTACTTAGTCTAGGTGCTTTTTCCGTCAAAGTTTTTCGTTTTCTGTCAAAGTTTTCCGTTTTTCGTCAAAGTTTTCTGTCTGTCAAGTTTTTTTCTTTTTTCTTTTTTCTTCTCCCCCTCCTCCATCTCCCCCTCCACCCTCCCCTCCAACTTCACCACCCCCCACCCCCTCCAGTTCCCCCTCCCTTCCTCCATTTCCCCCTCCCTCCTTCCATTTCCCCTCCCCCCACCCCCTTTTCCCCCTCCCTCCCTCCCTCCCTCCACAATAGCATTGCTAAGTGCTAATTGGCAAGTGCAAGCATTGCTTAATGCACAGTGCTAGAATTGCTAAGTGTTTTGTTAAGTGGTAGTATTGCTAAGTGCTAAGTGCTACCATTGCTAAATGGTGAGTGCTATACTAAATGCTACCATTGCTAAGTGGTAAGCGCTAGCATTGTATAACTCTACGTAACTCTACGCTAAGTTTTAACACTGCTAAGTGGTGAGTGCTATGCTAAGTGGTTATTGATTTAATGTTTTTTATAATAGATAATGCAACGGCATGTGAGACATTACAAAGGAGGGTGCTAAAAGAACAACATTGGTGCTTGTTTGGCTAAGACACCCTCAAGTAGAGGAAAGAAAAAAGCTTGCATGTAGGTGAAGAGAACAGATGGTGAATAGTGTGCAAGCCTAAAGCGTGCAAGAAATTCAAAAATGGTAAGGATCAATGGAGGGGCCCTGATTGCATTATGATGATCTAAACAAAAAAGCGAATAAGAAAAATACAATAGGTCTCAAAATCATCACAATGTGATAAGGGAGTTTCAAAATAGTTGGAGGGCCCTAATCAAGTTGTAGTGATATGAATGTTTAAACATTTGAAGAGGGGGCCATAATTCCATATGGAAAAAAAAGCAATTAAGAAAGTCCCAATGGGTCTTGGAAATAGAATACCATGTTGGAAGAACCATCAAAGAGGGCGGAGCATTTGGTGCATTTTTTTCAACCCATCAGAGAGGTCTGATGAGCAAAAACATGGCAATTCTCATTCTTGACCATGCAAATTGTATGCAGTGGCCATGATATTTTTCACAGGCCTTAATATATGTGATTTTAAGGCCCTTGCAAAGTATCATTGCCATTGGGTCCCATTTGCATGTCTAGATGACCACCAAGGCTTTTCTTAAAACCAGAAGAGAGCATGCATTGTCAAAAACATGGAAGTTTTCATTCTTGACCATGCAAATGGGATCCTATGGTGTTGTGCTATTTTTTATGGGCCTCAAACTAGGTGAGTTTAAGCCCCTTGGAAAGTATCATGGCAATTGGATCCCATTTGCATGACTAAAAGAGCACTGAGGCATATTTTTGATACATGGTGAAAAAGTGATACAAACCCTTAAAAATATGTCATTTTCTTAAACCAAATGCAATGATACCTAGCAAGAATCTTAGTACCATTGTGAATTAGATGATGCCAAACATGGCCATGGAAAATTGACATCTTGGACCCACAATGTCCTGGTGTAATTAAAATAGTATACGGACCCTAAAACAATGTCCCGATGCAATTAAAATAGTAAATGGACCCTAAAACAATGCTCATAGGTTTCAAAATTTCACAACCCATGTCATGCTATCCACTATGTACACAAGAGAGCTTTAACAAACAAAAACACACAAGCAATTTACATAAGAGACCTTAAGAACTAAAAAACAAGAGATCCTAAAAACTCTAATAAACAAAAGCAAGCTACACAAGATATCTTAAGAGCTTAAAAACGAGATCCTAACAATTCATACAAACAAAGACACAAATTCCATCTTATTTAGACCTTAGAGATTGCTTGAGTAATCTAAGAGGTCTTCCTTGTTTTTTTTCCTCAGCGCGAGATGAGAAAAGTGCGGTCAACTATCAGCCTATGTACGACGAGAGGTTATTCGTATGATTAAAGTTTATTCGTACGAATAAGTTATTTATACAAATACCTATTCGTATGAATACTTTTTAGAATATTCACTAATGATGTGGCAAATTGTGAAAGTACATGATGTGGCAACAAAATTTTTTCCCCATAAAATCATAATTCTATTTTCATGAATTTTTAGAGTCATGAATTCGATTTTTTTGACTTAGTTGTTGATTACTATATGATCACTAGTGCTAACCATTTGGTGGTGGGTAGACTTCTATTAGAAGTGTCTCGAGTTTCGATGTAGGCTATAATGCAACATAAACTTTGAGTAGTTTGCCCTCTTTTTTGTGATGTTGCCCCTTTTTTATATCTCTAGTCTCCTTTTGGGTCTACAAGCTCGTAATACAAGATGGTATGAAAAAAAAAGTGACAAACTTAATAGTCCACCAAAACCCTTCCTATGGCTATGGCTACCTCATGATTGATGATGATAGAATTGGAGTATGAGCACACACCATTGTCATTCATGCACATTAGTGTCTCACAATACCCTGACAAAAACAAAAAACTAATACTCAGTAGTCAACATGATAAGGATCCATAAGAAATTGTAAAATTGATAGGTAGCCATACCATATGGAATGCGTTACATTCCATTGAATATGAGATGAAATTCTCTATAATCAACAGAGATAAAATGTGAATAATTGATAAACAATATGCCAATATTGTAGGTTGTTCAAGTAGTGACATAATCAAAAAGTTGACCACCAATCAAAATCAAGCCAAAATATTGATCACCATAAAGCACTGCATGAGCTCCATTAGGAGACCCTTTCAATTTGAATATCTAAGGGATCTCTTTATTTCTAAGTAAAGGAAGATCAAATGTTGGCCATCTTTGTTAAAATAAATACTATGAAGATAGTGGGAGAGAAGGAAGGAGTCTCACTTGCGGCTTTCTCACATACACAATGGGGGAATACACACAAAGGTGGAGGCTGAAACAGTTTTCCTCTTCTTAGTTGTGAAAGCCAAAAGAACTCTAGTACAAAGAAATAGAAGAACCCTATATGTGAGGATTACCAAAAAGTGAGCGACAAAAAGCGAGCAAGCCAAAAAAAGCGAGCGATAAAAAACAATGAAAGATTTATAAATCCCCCATTTTAGTAGCAAAAAATAATAACTTATTCAAAAGTGCATATGTTCCCTCAATGTTAGAAGGTTAAACATGCATATAACTTTAAAGCCATTAACACTAATTTCACATCATCCATGAGACAGTTTGTATGTTTAACTTTCAAGTCATTGTTTGTATCAAAGACAAACCCTACTGCAATCAAGTTCTCTCCTTCCACTAGAGTAATTGCGATCATCTTTCCAAGGACTCCTTGCATGGATTAGTCTAGATTCCATGCATATGTAAATGCTTAGGTTTTTTAACTCTATTCACTCTTGGAACAAAACCCATGTTTCTTTGTTACTACAAAAATATCCTTCCCTAATGATTTATTCTTACCTCCCACTAATCTTACCAATGCAGTAAATTGGTCACAAATTCATTTTTTGGTGCATTAAATTTTACTAGATGGTGCACAAAGACATGATAATCGTCTAAAGTACACCTTGCCATTTGATTTGATATGTAACATGACCCCATTTGGACTTGTAAATCAAAAGATACAGAGATCTAAAAATGTCCTTTTTTGGGCCAAAACAGGGAGCGCGTTAACGCGCTCCCTGTTTTGGCCCAAAAGAGGACATTTTCACATCCCTATATTTTGGCAAGATGTCAACATTTGATTGTTTTGGCCCAAAAAATGAGTTTTTAACATCCCTGCATCTTTTGATTATCAAATATAAATGGCATAATGTTACATATCAAATCAAATGACAAGGCATGATTTAGATGAATATCATGCCTTTTTGTACCATCTAAAAAACTTGTGTGCATCAGAATATAAATTTTGTGACAGATAACCACCTTTTTGAATACTTTGTACTTCAAGCAATTATTTTATAAAAAACTTAGATTCTTTCTTTGCTTGCTTGATTTTCCAACCACTTCAACTAATTGTCGCTCGCTTTTTTGGGCTCGCTCGCTTTTTCTCGCTCGCTCTATTGACTGCCTCCCTATATGTGGGTCTCAAACCAAACTCAGCTAACTAAGGTGGCATACTAACTGAGCCACGAACTAGAGTACATAAGGATAGCTGTCATCCAGCTATTATTCATGGGCAGTGTACCAACCGCATCTGTAGCTAACAAGTCAGTGACATAAATGCACAACGGTCACCCTGGCATATCACGAGTGG
Source organism: Dipteris shenzhenensis (assembly GCF_047967505.1). Lineage (NCBI taxonomy): Eukaryota > Viridiplantae > Streptophyta > Polypodiopsida > Gleicheniales > Dipteridaceae > Dipteris > Dipteris shenzhenensis. The sequence continues at coordinate 21,017,544 of NC_141618.1, read as the reverse complement.
AGCTCGATATCTCAACAAATACTTGAAACCCATAAATAAGATAATAAAGTGCATTACTATAACATTTGGTAAGGTTAAAAAGGAAGTCATTATTAGTGTTTCTCCAATGTGTTTTTCAATCTCCATTTGTTTGCTAGTATGTGCATAAAGATAGGAGTATGCATTAGTCATAGAAATGTATGTTTATATTTTTGTTACAAAGTAAGATTACGAGTAGATTCATATACAACTTTGACTATGCTAGAATATATATATGTGGCACATCTCTTGGGTGCCAACTCAATATGTATTATGTTACTAGACTTGTCCAAAATCTAGGGTATGCAAGGTTTATATAGAATATGCATGGACCTCTACAAAAATCTTAAATATGCAATTGAAAATATGAAAATGTAAGGCCTCCCGTCCCACAAAGCACCAGTCACGTCCTTTAAGAAATATGCAAAACTGGGGTTGGGCAGAGGGGGATGGGGCAAGGCAAGGGGGGTTGGGGCGAGCACAGGTTTAAAGCAAAAAATACAGTAGATATGTGCATGCATTATCTGAATTTCAAGCCATACACACGTATTTTCTTTCTGACACAACCATATGCTAATATGACTAAATTTTATTGATGGCATATCTTTTTATGCATTACATACTCAATATTTTAGTAGGGTTTCTTACTAAATCGAGTCACCACCCTAGGGGCACACCTAACTAGATATGAACAAATAACCGTGGGTTACGTAGGATCGTCTCTAAAGTCTATAGAACTAAAGGGCTCATGGATTCATCTCTCAATATCAAACTTAGATCTACTAACTTTCCCTGTAACAAAAATCTAAATTAGAACCAAGCAATTACCTTGTATATTAGCTATTAGCTTTTTATGTAAGAAAAATATGAAATTAGAACTAAGCGGTCACCTTGTATGTAGAGAGGCATTTAGAGTGATGACATCCAAATTCCGATATGTAATTCAAGTAATATGTATTCTCTCAATGCTAAATTTGCACCTTTTAGTAGGAAAACTTGGTGTTTGCAATCTCTAAATACAAATTTAGTTTGGATGTTGTACTTTCAGATCATGTGTTTTTCTGGCCCCGGTTCATTCTTACACTTAGATTTAATATACATAGAGTTGTTGGATTGATCGCACAAGGTTTGCTTAATGAGAGCCCCAATATCCAAACCTCCTCACGATGGTCATCCTTAACATATACATTCGATGAATTGACTAATCTCATCAAAGTTTTAAAGATCACCCTTACTCCTCTAAGAGAATCTTTCCGTAATTTGTTGACAAGTTTAATAAAAGATGTATTAAGCATTATAAGGACAAACAATTCAATCTTGAGAAGAAGGATCTAGAATTTGGCTACTTATTATTTGTTTTTAAACCGAGCTAGAAATAAAGTTCTCTTATTGTTGCCTAAGTATGCTCACCCCACACATTCACGTCAAACGGAGGACCATCTTCTTCCTTAACCTACAATAATAATAACAATAATAGCATATTTCTTGTCTTTATTTCAGATTTCTAAATTCTCATACGAGGGGCCGGTTCACGATCCTCGATGATTATTTATCATTTACAAATGTGCAAGTTGGCAATTTGGCAAATATAATGAGTGCTGCATGGAGGCCACGTGTGAGTGGGGACAGGGGTGTGACGTGGCAACCAGGTAAGGGGTCACGTGGACCGAATGGTGGGGTCCACGTGCCAGGGCAACGGTGGTCGTCGTTCGCAAAGCACTGTCAGGCCGGTGAGCAGGTCCCATGGCAGCCTCTGTACTCTTCAACAGATAGATTACCATGTGGGCTTCTACCACGCTGGCCAATTCTAATTGGCCAGGTCAGGTCCCCTCATGCAGGGGGCGTTAGTAGAGCGGGCGCTCGTCGATTTTGAGTTACGTACAATGACCGCCGGCCGTGAATAGATGACCGGGTAACCGACACCTGTCCCCCTCTCGCACGTGGGTCGTGGCCTAGTTCATCGGCTTCCACACCCTTCAGCTTTTTCACATATCATCTCGAATTATAAATTACAAAATCAGCTACCAAATAGATTTGGTGTCATTTCTGTGCATAAAGAATGGAGGTTAAACTTGGTTTGGACTTCTCTTTGTCAAAGGATCTCTTCATCAACTGAAAACGTACCCCAGCCACATGGGACATTTGGTGAGTTTGATTGAGCCGGGTGGTAGTCTTTTGTGGGCACTCTCTGATTTCACCTATTTTGTTCGTAAGCCAATTGGCATAATGTGGCATTGTTTATGATGTATATTGTATGTACATTTGACTAGTCTCCTTTTGGGTGTTATTGATATGCACCATTTGTTTACGTACATAGTACCTAAGGCTAGTAATAGCAAAAATAAAGTAATTGTGGGTATGTGTGTGGTGTACACCTCATTGAGAGAGAGAGAGAGAGAGGTCATTGCTTACCATGATAGAGATTGAGATGGGATCCTTTCTTTTAATTTGCCTACTTGTTGAATTATCATGAAATCATTGGGGCTATGGCCAACATGATTGGCTAACATGAACATGATACAATGGTGGGCACTTCTCTCACACGTTGTTCTCTTTCTCCAATTTTTAATATATAATATGGGAAGGGTGAAAGTATGGGGGGACTTACATAGATTGAAGAAGGGAAAACAACTTATGCTTATGATACAAGCACTCGCTTAGTGGGGGCACACGAGGGTCATAGCACCAATAGAGTTGCCACTCATATGTTGGGGGTGGGGAGGGGAGGGTGCGGGTGTGGAAGGCAAGCCATGTGAGAGGGGGTGGGTAATGATGAAGGGGCGGGTGCGATCGACAACCATGTGCGAGGGTCGAGAGCATGGCCATCATTGACACAGATCCCATTTGATTTCAAAGTTGCGAATGGCATACCAATGCTACCTATTTACACACCACTGAATTGCTTGCTCGCCAACCAAAAAGACAAGAGCGTTTTGCCACATGGAAGATGCTATTAGCTCTGAAATTCGCCAACCTTGGGCAACCAAGACCCCTTGGGCGAGGGGGTTCTGCTTCAAAAGAATGTAATGCAAGTTTAGTTGGTGGGGCGTGAACCCACCACATGAGCAAAGTTCTCACTGCCAAGCAATGGTGGTGTGTATGCACCCGCTGTGCGCCAAGGGCGTTATCATTCAGGCGTGGGCGGGTAGGGCTTGGGTGTGTAAAGTTGTAAACACCCTATGTTTGGTAACGAAAACTAAATTCTCGATACTACCGGGAAGGGGGGGGGGGGGGGTAGATACGGGAAGAGTATGAGTATGAGGGGGGACCGTAAGTGGGACCGTATGTAGGCCCGTATGTAGGACCGTATGTAGGACCGTCGTCTTCTCCAAGGCTGCAAATTTGGAAAAGCTCTGTTTTTGCAAGTATGCACCATAGCCCACTTGGTTGCTTGCAGCCCCCACTCGCTCTGAGCCAACTTGAGTTCACTCTGCACCACAGCAATCTGTGAGCTCCCCACATCCAGATTCTTCCCCGCCTTCTTCTCCCTTTAAATCCCACCTCTCTTTCACTTCCTCCTCCACCACCCTCCTCCACCATGCTCCTCCGTAGCTCCTCCGCCCCCATCCTTGGCTCCCTCCCCCCTCGCCTCCCCCCCCCTTCTCCTTCTTTCCTTAAGGATTCCGATCCCTTCCTTCCTTCCCCCACCCCCTTTCGCTCTTCCACTGACTTTCCACCCCCCCCTGCCTTTGAGGATCCTCCCCGACCCCCCCTTGTCGACTCTGACATATCCGGCTCTTGGCTCCAACGAGCTCAATCTGATGGGGATCTGGCCACCCTCCGAAATGGGCCTTCCGTCAGCTCTTTCATTAGTTCCTTAGCAGACGAAAGCGAGGTAGTCTCCGTTTCCTCTTCTCACCGTAAGCAGTGGACTAAGCGGATCTCGTCGCTGTATCGCGGATCGGGAAATGATAGGAAAGAGTCCATTTTGGAGAAGGATGAGCTCTGTGATATAGAGCTACAAAGCCTTGAGCATGTAGAACCCTCCTGTGGAATCTGTGAGACGAGTGGAAGGCAGACCTCCTGTGAAACCGCCCATGTCCTAAACCATGATTCTTGGACGGTGAGGAGCTTTCAGGGAGATACCACGTTGGTTTCAAGCTCTGACAGGAGTCGTGAGGGATTTATGTTGGACGACGGAGAGCTTTACACGAGTTTGAATTTAGATGTTAGCGGATCAGCTGTAGCGTGCAATGCGAAAGGGTGCCGGCCATTGACAACATCAGAGCGAGAGAAATTGTGTCCTATGTATATGGCCAGTGGTTTGGGGCTTGGCTCAGGAGGAGGATGTTACGGAGGGAATGGTTCGAGTGGTCACGGTGGAGGTATTGGCCCTGATTCGAATAGCACCGAGGCGTACTATCAGAGGCTGTTGCAAGCCGATCCGCAGAACCCATTGGTTCTAAGGAATTATGCTCAGTACCTGTACGAGGTGAGCCAAAATGTCTCCTGGCAATACGTTTCTGATGAGTTTTGTGAGGCCTTTGGAGCATCTCACTGATCTGTTTCTTAAAACTCTGCAGGCCAAAGGTGATTACAAGAGGTCCGAAGAATTCTATGAAAGATCCATCTTGGCATGCCCGAATGATGGAGAGGTTCTCTCACAATACGCGAAGCTGTTGTGGGACGTTCACAGAGATCAAGATCGTGCCGAAAATTACTACGATCAAGCTGTGCAGGCAGCTCCAGACGACAGGTATGCATGCATCTGTCGAGAAGAGAGATTGTTTTTGCATAGCTTGCGGTGTCAAAACATAATTTTTGCATCGGAGGCCGCATCTCATTTTGCTGTGAATTGTGTTCTTGTTATGCAGTCATGTTATGGCGTCATACGCGTCGTTCTTATGGGAATCAGAAGACATCGAAGATGAAGCCGTCGATCCTTCGCATACAATTCTTCCAACCCTCCACTGTGCTTCGCATGCTTCATCCCCTTTGATTGCATCTGCGTAAACGCAGATGTCTTTCAGAAATACAATTTTCTTCCGGTCGGATCTGCCCCTTGCAATTGAGCTGACTCAATGAGTTCTTCGGCATGTGCTGTCGAAGCTGCTGCATCAAAGACGCAAATGAGTTCTTGGGCATGTGCTTAGAACGCTTGATTGTATCATATATAGCTAAAAGTGATTAGGCTACTCTACACCTGGTCAATTGAAGCGCTTTGTATCACGCAGCTACCTAGACATGGGATTACTTCCAACCGAGAATTCTGAACGTTGTAAAAATGTTGAAAGTTGATTTGAGATGTCCCGGATACTTTTGGCACATAATGTCCATGTGGTATTAATTTCCAATTGTGAATTCCTTATTGGATATTCCTTATTGTGGAAACTTTGTTGGGTGAGGGGAGGGGGGAGAGGAGCTTGATAGAAATTATAAATGAACATTGTTAAAAGGGTGCTACAGGTGTTTCGTATTCCATACATGCTTGGAATGAAGATCTAAAGGTCCTTGCTCGTTGTACTTGAGGGATAAGATAAGCATGTTGAAGGGGGTCCCCCTTCTAGAAGTTGTGTCCACCATTGTTGCTGAACTGGAAACTTTGTTGGGTGAGGGGAGGGGGGGAGAGGAGCTTGATAGAAATTATAAATGAACATTGTTAAAAGGGTGCTGCAGGTGTTTCGTATTCCATACATGCTTGAAATGAAGATCTAAAGGTCCTTGCTCACTGTACTTGAGGGATAAGATAAGCATGTTGAAGGGGGTTCCCCTTCTAGAAGTTATGTCCACCATTGTTGCTTACACACATGCTACTTGTTGATGTTGTGGTCCTAGGGTAGTTACTAAATGTACAAGTAGGAATGATGTAACAATCGTAGATTGAATGTCTTACATAAATCTTGAAGAGAGAGCACATTCTTGAATCTTTTTTAATATTGCTTACACTTAGAGCTACTTGTTGATGTTGTGGTGCTAGGTAGCTAATTCAAATCTACTTGTTAAGAGTTGTGGTTGCAACTCAAGTAGTGTAGATGATTTTATTTCCCCTCATTAAACTTTGAATGTTGCAACAATAGGTTTATTGTAGCTCAAACTACATGCCACACTTTCCACAACACATCATTCATTGTAGTGTATGTGCACAACAAAACTTTAAGACTTGTGAGCTTGAACATCGAGAATTGCCATTGTGTGTTGTAATTGTCTCTTTATGAGACTTGTCCTTTTCTTTCTTTTAAATATAATAATGGTAAGAATGTAAAATTGTAGATCGAGTGTTTTATGTGACTCATGAGTCTTGAAGGGAGAACATTCTTCAATCTTATTAAATATTTTGCATCTTCGCCTTCTAGCATCCTATGTTTCCTTCGAGTAATTGACATGTGGCATCTATTCACTGGATTACTTCCGGTCTATTACCACATTTCGCCAAGTAAAAAGACAATCTTGTATTGCTATTTTCATTAAGACTAGAGTAGCCTCATTTTGTAGGACACTTATGGAGGGTGTGTTACATTGTCAATTAGTAGTTCAAACAAAACCTTATCTTTGGTTAAACCAAATGGATATCTCTACTCTAATTTCTTATCCAAGCACATGGAAGGAGAACATGATCATGCTTTTGGTAATTTTCAATCATCGCAACAACATTAATCTTGATCATGCTAGAATTTTTATTGGTTCGAATATTGCAAGTTCAACGGGTCAACTTTTAGAATATTTTTATTGGGATCTTCCACATCAATTCTCCCTAATGGGATGAATTTACACGAGAAGTAAATTTGAACATTCTACATGGCAAGGGATAGATGATAACGTTATAGTTATGGCAACGATAATGGGTTGGTGAGATCCTTAATAATTTGGTTCAATTTGTAAGGTTTTGATAAAGCATATGTACAAAATATAGATTGAGAATCCGTGGAGTGGGATTAAAAGTAGGTAAATTCAAAGGGATATTGTTTAAATACTTCATTGAGATGCATTATTCTCTTTGTATAATTGGCATTGTTTGAGTGAATATCTAGTAACCTTGATCTTGGAATCATTGTGCAAAATCCATCTATTATTGATCTGCAAATAGAATAAATCAAGTAGTTCACTATGTTGGGTTGACATGAAGTGGATGAGTTTCAAACAAAGTTGAGCTACAATTTAAATTGATGACCTCTTCAAGTATTGCAATTATGTCAATACATTCTTAACGGAATTAGCATTCCCAAATGCATTAGAGAAAGCTTCTTATAGATGTCGTCGTGATAATTTAATTGAGGATGTAGATGATGGTGCTATGCAACTAACACTTCATGCTAGGTTAACATGAATTGGATGAGTGTCACACTAAGTTGATCTGCAACTCTCAAGTGTTGCAACTATGTCGATGCATTCTTAACTAACTTAGCATTCCCAAATGCACTAGTTAAATCTTCTTATACATGATTTAATTGAGCATCTAGATGATGGTGGTATGCACCTAACCCTATTGCTATTAAGTGAAGACTACCGAGTGTTATCAATTTTGAAGATTCCTTAAAAAAAGGTCTAAATTCTACTAATATTTTCAATGTGGGACAAATTTGCAACCTCTAACAAAAACTAAATTAGCTTTGACAACTTGTTTTTTCTCAAATTTCAATAAGTTTAAAAAAAAAGTATGCTTTCATCATATATTCAAAGAAGAAACACACAATTAATAAAGTTATATGATTTTGTGCTCATGAATAAATCAGTTCAACTTGTGTGATGCACATTTGTGTACTTTTTTCGTTGTTTTGAAACTTTTAGATTTTATACTCTTAAGAAAAATTATTTTAATCAAATAAATGAACTACTATACAAGTGCATGTCAAGGGCTTTATACACATTTTATACATGGCATGCTAGGGTAAGGTGGACCAAATTAAGTCAAGAGAATCTATGAGAGGGAGAGGGTGAGTGTTTATTGTGCTTGTGGAAGTACTTAACAACTACAATATCTTGTATGTGTAAGAAAACAATACAACGTTTGTGCTCAACAGATAACAGGATCTTGTACGCAAGAGAGAAAACAGATAGTATGGAGAATCAAAAATTTGATTATTGTAGAACTGATACAATAGATGGCGTTGCCTCCCAACCGTGCGCTCCTGTGAAAGAAGCTTCGATGGCGAGCTGGAAATAGTAGAGGACGGAGGTTGGATGCTAAGGAATCAGGGTTACTGTAGCCAATGATGAAATGGGCTTCACGGGCTTGCTCTTATATAGCCCCACCAGTCGTAGTCGGTTGGGCTCAATTGGATGACCGACCCAGTACACCCAAAACGGTCGACTGGGGTCGATCACACGATAGAACCAGTGCGCAAAATAGAGCAACTAACCTACGGTCTCCGTTCGGCCCACAGCCATCCGGGATCATCTGGGACTCCAAACGGGCCTCGCAACCTGAGAGTGGGTTGCCTTGGGAAATGCTCCATCTACCCTCAATGCGGTTAGTCATGGGATGCCTTCCCGCACTTGTATGTAGCCTAGTTGGCAGTGTGCCAACTCTGTCCAGCCATCAGGCCACACATGGCCCCCATCTGGTGTCCAAACCAGGACCTACCGGATAATCAAGCTACTCAAATGCCTTCTCCTCATATGGGGGGCTTACAAGTAAAGTTAGCTAGTTCCCGCGTAGTTACATGAGAGTGGAGCATTGATATCTAACAATATGTTGGGGTAGTGGTTCCCCAAAACTTTGACCAATGAATGCAATTGTGAAGTTGGAGTGATGGGTGAGGTTGCCAAATTTCTTTTTCTTTGAAAAGTTAGATTGGTTTCTTTTGGCAAGACCGTAGTTCATATAGGTCTTGTACTTGTGTGCTAGGGAAAGATGGATCACAATTAAGTCACGAGAATCAAAGAGAGGAAGATGATGAGAGAGTCAGTATTCAATTTTGCTTACAGATGTGGTAGATTGGTCCAATGTCTTCCATGCTGGTATAAGGGTTCACCACAACTACAAGCCACTAAATGTTATTGTAAACATGGAGTGATGGGTGAGATTGCTACTACTTATTTTCCTTGAAAAGTTAGATTGGTTTCTTTCATTTCGTTAAATGATGCAATGATTATCCAATGTATTCAACTGGATTGCTATGGATATGATATTTGTGATAAACTATATGTATTCAACTGGGTTGCTATGGATATGATATTTGTGATAAACTATATGAGTAATAGAAATATCTTGAGAGGTTGGATTGTGATTTGTGTTGCACGCTCATTGTTTGTGTGCATTCGGTGCATGCACACGTGTCTTGTGACTTCATCTTGTGAAAATTATTCAGATGTGCTACACAGTGTGCCATGCACAAGTGCTTTCAACTTCATCTTATGCAAAGTATTCACATTTATTGCATATGCAACTTGTTTTTTAAAGTAAAAATGTTTGTGTTTAGTCAAGCGCTACATTGAATTGAGCCCATCTTTTTGAATGTTTAATATTGTGCAAATGCCTATGTTTCATTGTATAAATGCAATTGCATAATGCTTAGTTGAATGCCGTGTTTAAATATTGCATCGAAGAAAAATGTGTAATGTCTGTTTGAATGTTTCTTTGTGAGATGCATGGATGCGATTGCATTGTACTTGAATACTATAATGTATGCATAATTGTTATGCCTCATTGAATGATTCATGGATGCAAAGAGCATAAAATCATACTCATGAACACAAAGAGTATAAAATCAAACTCATGAACACAAAGAGTATAAAATCATCCTCATAAACAATATGTTAATGAAAGCCAAAAGATAGATTGCTTTATTATCAAGAGGAATTTAATATCATACATCATATCATATCGTTGACGTCTGAGTACCAATCCCAGGCCCTTGACTACTAGGGTCTTGACTAGTATGTTGCTCTTGACCCCTACCTCATGATAACTCTATAGCTCTTGACTACCAAGCTCTGAACCATGCTCCCAAGTACCAAGTTCTTTAATACCACGTCCTTCACTACTAGAGTCCTAACTAGTAGAATGCTCTTGACCATTTCCTCGTGGTAACTATTGAATCCTAGGGTCCTAACTAGTAGGCTCTGGACGCGGGTTTTTGTGGCTTGAGGTACAAGCTCATCACTATCTCCTTGTAACTCATACTAGCTAGGTCCTTTAGGTTAATCATGAAACTTTCAGGTTATGTCTCATCATTGCCTCCTATAGATATGCTTGCCCACAACTTTTTCAATTCCCTCTACTTCAAAATAGACTTCGGGTGGCTTAATGGGTTTTAATTCTCTCTCATTTCCACTTCTATAGCCTTCACTTTTCCTTCGACCTGATGGATGACTTCTTTCCTATGGCCTTTTAAGTGGGACCTCCTTGACTCTTTGTAACATTGGATCCCCCTCCATCTTTGTGCGCATTTCTTTTCTTTTCTCCTAATCGGATAGAGAGCTTTTCTCCCATGATCTTTTCTCCTCATGATTTTAACCAATGCTGATCTTTTCTCCTCATGCTTGACAAGACTTGGTTTGGACCCATTTTCCAGACCAAGTCTTGTCAAGCATTTGAGTAAGGCCACATGCTTTTGTCTTATCCATATTTACTTTATCAACTAACACCTCGTCTGAATGAAGTAAGGAAAGTAGTTGAGAGAGCCACTTCACCTTTGACCATGTGGGTGACCATTTTGTCCAAGTGGGAATGCTTGCTCTTCTTTCCAAATAAGCGGTCACCACTAAGGATATTCCAGCATATGTACTTTGTTATTTTATCCAGAATGAACCTTAGTGGTCTCCACCTAATGTGAGTTGCATTGGAGTGGATTCTCACTCTATTGGTAATGAGGGTCACTTCAGGTTCTCTCTCTCTTGAGTGTCTCTAACCTTTTCTTTCTTTCAAAGCCTTAAAAGTTCTTTCTATTTGGCTGCTCACTGTGCACACATGGTCCATCTATTTCCCGAGCCACCATGCAAACTTCTTCCCCTCTTATAGGCAAAATCTATGAGGGATGGATCGTTGATGAGGGTGGAGTCTTGAAGGAGCATCTTGCTCAGGCAAAATTAGAATGGGTGGAGGGTAGTTTTCATCACAATTTGACCCCCTGTTAGTGTTTTGCTCATAACTTTCTACTCGATGGTCCAATTTTTAATGAAATTTATATCAGTGCGAAGCTCTTTTTAAGCGCATGTTCCTATGTGATCAGATCTTGAATCAGATACTGCTGCAAAAAGTTATGAGTCTCTATGTCTGACAGTCTATTTTCATGACAATTTTTACCCCCCATCTAGTAAATTGTCCATAACTTTTTGGCCGCTTCTTTGTTTCTTACGAAACATATATCAGCACGAAGCTCTCTCTTTAAGACGCATGTCTCTATGTGCTTAGATCTTGAATCAGACATTGCTACAAAATGTTATGAGTATCTATGTCTAATAGTCTGTTTTCATGACAGTTTTTACTCCCTTCCAATAAATTGTCCATATCTCTTCAACCGTCTATCTGTTTTCAACGAAACTTATATCAGCGCAAAGCCCATCTTAAGGCTCACCTCTTTATGTGTTTAAATCTTTGATATGATGTCTCTAGTGAAAGTTATAGGCCTTTGTGTCTAATGATAGTTTGCAGAGTGTTTTGAGCTAAGTGTAAAGGTGTCTATGAAGGAGGTGCAATGTTTCCTCGGAATCTACCCATCCGACCCAATCAGCCCCTTCAAACTCCTTGATATATATCAGATGTCATGTTGAGCTATAAGATCTTCTTTCAACAACATATCGCTCTTCTCTTTGGCGCAGGCTCGCTGAGATTATGGCCTCTACTGATCCTTTCCTTCTCCCTATGCTTGATTACAATGCATCTTCATTCTCATCTGAGGGAGGAACGTATGGTGTGGTATCTTGGCATAAAAGCTTCTTTTTAATGTCCCATTCTCAATTATAAATATCTTTGTCAGTTAGTTCGAAAGTAGTAGGAAGTGAAGAGGTGTGTGAAGCTTATTACCCCCAACTTTATGTCACACTAGCATGAGATCCTAGCCATAGATTTATCCTTGACCACCATGACATGGCATGAGAAACTATGAGACTAGATGTATCCTTGACATAGCTTGAGGCATTTCCTTGAGGGGGGGTTTGATGGGATATCTCAAGGTGAATGCCCTAGGCACACCTTGGGTTCTATGTGTGTGTGCTAGAGGCACAATTAGATGCCCATAAGCACTGTTAGGTGGTGGTAGATGCCACATAGGATGATTGAGAGATTCTAGGAGCTGATTGAGGAGATGATTGTGGTGCTTGGTGGCTCATGTAGAGGTGCCTACATATGGACCTCACCTTTCTTCATTCCATAAGCAAGCAAGCATTCTCATTTCGTGTTCAGCTTCCTGCTTTCCTTTCACTTCTTCAATAGTAAAGGGATTGCAACAACAGAAAATCCCAGTTCAGCCTGTCATATGCTTTGTCAAAGTCAATTTTAATTAAACAAACCTCTTGATTACTCTCTTCAGCATGTGTGCAGCCTTCCCATAGATTCATTATTGCCTCCAAAAGATGTCTATTTTTTATGAATCCTTTCTGTTCTTGCAAAATCCAGTTATCCATTTTACACCTCAATCTCAATGCAATACTTATGAGAACAATTTATCCTGGTGTGGGGTCTCCAGCTTTTTAGGATTGATGTGTCTCCCTCTTTTGGGATGAGCTTTATCACACCTCCATTTAAGTGGTTAGGTAGAGAGCCATGATTAGCACTCTCTCTCCAAACTGCCAATAAAGAAGGTCCCACAGTATCCCAAAAAAACTCGTAGAACTCCACAGTAATCCCATCCTCTCTAGGTGTTTAAGTTCCTCTTGAGAGAGATCATTCTCTAGATGGATTCTATCTAATTTGGAAACTTTGCTTGTTTAACTATTTGACACTTGTGTCTCTAGCCTCCAAAACTTTATCATCTATTGTGTCCATTATACTTAACAAGTTCTTGACATGAGTGATAATGATGTCCACATTTTCTTCTTCTGTTCTGGCTACATCTCCATCTTCCTTTTGTAGTAGACGAATTTCCTCTTGGTGTCTCTTTTTCCTGATCCTCATCATGAAATTTCCCTTAGTTGTTCTGTCTACCTTTCTTGCCCACCATTCCTTGAAATAGATCTTGGCATTATGGATCTTAATCTGCTCTTATATCCTAATTTCCTTTCTTTTATCTAGTAGTTGTTGCTAGGCATTAATATCATTCATCCTTGATATTTGTTCCAGTATTTCAATCTCCATCTTCAACCTGCCCATTCTCCTTGATCTAATAGCAACCCTATTTTTTCTAGCCTCCTTTAGAATTGGCTAGACACTATCTACAGCATCTAGCCAACCCTGAGAATCTGATTCTGTGTAGAGAAAGCGAAATTCCATTTCTCTATAATCTATTTTTGCATAGCAGCCTGTAGCTTGAACAAGCATGGATCAGCTTTAAACCAAGAGTTTCCTTTTTTCCCATATCCCAAATCAATCCAAAATAAAACTAGCTTGTGATCTAACAAAGTGAGAGAGGAGAAGGTTCTTTGTTTGACCTCTTAAGCCTGATTAACCAGACATTGTGCAATGTAAACTTTTGTCCACTCTGGCTTCTCTCCTTAGATTGCCTATATGTCTATTGTGCCATGTGTAGATGTTGGGTGTCCCAATGTCAACCACTTGTAATTTTTCCTTGAGATCTTCCAAAAGTTGAAGTTCAGGACCTATAATTATAGAGCACTTTTGCATCCATCTGTCTTTAGAGCTCTCCACCATATTAAAATTCCCTAAGATGACACAGTCACTGCCCAAGTTCATCATTGAGTCCCATGTGGCTCTTCTATCCATTGATCCTATTGGGGCATATACTGTCACTAATGTAAAATAGAATCTTTTCATCTTGCATTCTAGAGCCAATCATCTATGGTTTAGATCCTGCTGATATTTAATGATACAATCCTTGTAGTAACAAAGTATTCCAATTGCAATGCCTCCTCTGCCTTCATCACGATTTGTAATGTACCATATCCTCTTGTTGTCAACATTTTTTAGTCTGCTTTCTACTGTGTTATTGATAACTTTAACCTCTTGTAACACAATAAAAGTTGGGTAAAAAGAGTTTTCCCTTAGCCAATTGGCTAACTCTTGAGTCCTCCAAGCGTCAATCAACCCACAAACATTGAGTGTGAGAAATGAGTATGGTTTATTTACCATTCTTACTCTTCCCCTTTTTTTCCTTAGGGGAAGGGCTTTTGGGTGGGGCACTCTAGCCTTTTACTTGGGAGATCCTTCTCTTGTTCTGAGTAATGGCTTGAGCTTTGATAGGGGCTTCAGAAATATTTTCTATTTTTAAGCAAGAGGAAGTTCTTCCTCTAATTCCCCAACCTCAGATTCACTCATGCTATCATTCAATTGGTTGAAATACTCTCCAAACTCCCTGAACCATCCAGGCTTAACTTTGGCCTCTTCCATTTTGGCATCTTGTATCCATTGCTCACTTTCCTAGTCTATGAGTGCCTCAAATGCATTGTTTCTTGATAGTGGAAAAGTGACTCTATCTTTCTCTTGTTGAACCTCAAGCATCCTCAATTCCTCTACCTCCTTGACTACTAACCCCTGATCTGTCCCTGCCTCTGCACTTTTCTCAAGAGTCTAATTTTTTTGTCTACCTGTGACAATCCACTTGTTCTTGGGGGGCAAGTTGGTCTATTGTTGAGGTGGTTCCTGAGTTTTCTTAGGTGTGTTCCTCTTCAGAGTGCAAATTTTAAGTGTGTGAGATGACAATCCACACAAACATCAAGAATTCGTAAGGTTCTTACAAAGTAGAGGCTGTTCCATAAAGACACTCCCATTTTTGTTTACAATTACCAGTGTGTTTGGGAGCTCCTTAGCAACATCTAACCTAACACAAAAGATTTTTGGGGGTGACCTCTAGGATTAATAAATTATTCCTTCTCTACATCAATGACTTGACCTAAGATTTTGCAGAGGGTAGGAGCTTGGTTAACCAAAGAGAAAGGAAGGTCAGGGAGCTCTACCCAAATAGGAACAAAAGTAGACTTGGGCTTGTCAGGATTGATATCTTGAGACAAAAACTTTATATACAGAGGTTGAAGTCTAATATTCTAGAGGGCATGGTGAAGGTCCTTCCAAGCCATATCCTCATTCTCAAATAAAAAGAAGAAGAAACCTCTTCTCAAGAATCTAACACTGGTGACCACCAAGCCTTTTCTTATCCAATTACTCCTAAGCCACCCCTCAAGAAAGGCAACTGAAGGTCTGGGTCCTGAGAGATATCCTTTTGGAGCATGAGATTCTAGCCAATCAATTGATTGCTCTAATCTATCTTCATCAAGAAAGGCATCCACTTTACCTTTAGCAGGTGGCTTCTCCTCATCTTCAAGCTGTTGATTCTCTTGTTGATGTTGTCGTGAGAACTCTGGTGCATTTCCTTCAGCTTCTCCTCTATAGATTGTTGGATTGGTCCCTCCGCTTGCACTTAATGTTGACTTGGTCTCTCCATTTGAGAAATCATTGGTGTTAATAGTGGGGGAGCACGTTCTGCTTCCTGTGTAGCTACCTATTATGTGCCCATTTGTGGCATGTGGATAGGGATTCTTGGAGGGAGGCTATTAGCTCTCTTTCTCCTGGCTCAATATCCTCCTCTCCTGGCTCAATATCCTCCTCTCCTTTGAGGAGATTGCATTAGTAGTGCTTAGACTTTAACTCGTGTCTGCATTCCCTCTAGGTGCTCCTGTTGCTCCCTAGTTTTCTCCATTGGAGAAGGTTTGTTGGTTACTAGAGTTGCGTCTCTTGTTTGATCCATCTTGCTCACTATTGCTATGGTAGAGCCAGTAGGAGAACGATGCATAAATGAGGGGCTGAATAGACCTCTGTGTAATTCTTGGACAATGCCCACATACGAGGGACTTCCTGTTGGCTTGGAAGGTTGACTGCCAAAAGTTGGAGACTAGGATAGCGAAGTTCTAGCTCCTCTTGGTTCATGCTCTTTAGAGGGAGAGACGTTCGTGTTATTCAACGGTGGGAAGTGAACAGAAGCCCCTCGATCTATATCACCATCAGGATTCCAGACCTCATTGTCAAGATTGTTAGCATCAAATCCATGCATAAGGGCTGGATTCATGTCGAGTACTCATACTCTTGTATGCTTCCTCATACTCCCTTCAATGTCTCTACCCCCTCTACTTCATCGCCAACCTTGGCTCCCTGCAAACAAAGGTGCTTTGCACCTCCTTCTTCCCCTCCACTAAATGTAACCTCTATTCCTTGTCTTTCATGAATCCTTCACAGTGGCTTCCCTAACCTTCTTCACTTCTTGATGGATGCATTATTGGTTCACAACTCTCCTTTGTCCCTCAGTGCATCCCTAATCTCGACTTTCTTCTCACTGGCAATGAATCTCCTTGGGTGCAACAATGCTGACTATTCTCCTCACCATGTTCTAGGTGTGTGTGGCCTGTGGTCATTCTCCACATCCATCTTATTTCCCTTTATGTTTGCATGGTGACTCCCCTTTAATGCCTCCCATCTTCTATTATAACCTTCCAAGGAATGCTCCCTCTGGCTTCGTGATCTCCTCTACTACCCACGCTTGACTACCTCTCCATGGATTTTTACTGGCTCTCATCTGCTTACCCTCTTGCTGCAAGCGCCCTTCATGGCCACCCCAATTGCTACTCACCCTGTGGTTCACTCTATCTAGGATAGCATGAACTTGGTCTCTATCGGCTCTATCGGCTCTTCTTTTGGTTTCAGGGCTCATGCACTTTTCACTCTCTTAAGTAACCATCTTTTGGCTTCACATGTAACCTAGTTGTTTCTCCCTGTGCATGAAGTGCTTGTGGTCACCGTTACCATATGGTGCAACTACCAAGCCTCAAAATCAGATTCTCTCATCTTCCACTCTAAGAAAATAGCATGTGGTCAGAAGAATCTGACTTGAGATCAATTCGAAATTCCCACCGTACGTGATTATTAGTCGATAAATCCAAGAAAGTTCCCTTATTTTTTTTTACGGCATATATATATATATATATATATTTGTTTTTTTGCTTGTTTGTTTATGCATTCATGAATGCATGCATGTATGGATGGATGGATGGATGGATGGATGCATGCATGCATGCATGCATGTGTGTGTATATATGTATCTACATATATATGTATGTATGCATATATATCCTTTACCCCTCTACTTTTAGATATATTTTTATATCTCCTTATTTCCTTGTGTATTTCCTTATATCGTTTTATATATATATATATAATTCTTTTTTTGAGATACTCTTTTTTATTGGTTCCATGTTATGATTTGCTTTCCTTTAATTAATTAATTTTAATTCCTTTTCCTTTTGAACCCAAGGTGTAACTTTAATTAGGGGAAAAAGTTCTTCTTATACCGTTTAATTAATTTCCAAAATTCTTTTCGTAATGTTTTCCCTACTAAATTCATGTTAACCTTACCCGCCCTAAAACTCTTTCCCATGCCTCTTGTCCTTGAAGCTTTTATTGTTGTTACTTTTCCCTATTTTTCATAGTCTATCTTTATTAATTTATGTTTAAAACTTGCACTAAGTCTGTTTTAGTAATTTTGGGACAAAACTTCAATTTTTGAACAAATTTGATCATCTCTCGAGCTACCCTCTCTCTCCTTATTATTTTGCTCTTTTGCCACCCTATCTCACATTCTCATCCTTGCACATATTTCGCCTCTCATCCAACCTTTCCCCCCTCCCATTCTTGCATGGCCTTTCATGACACCAATGCTCAAATTTAAGTTCACCCCCTTGAAATCCCTCTCTCTCTCTCTCTCTCACTCCAATCCACACCACAAAAAAGAAGTCCTATATCTTGTTCCTACCCCCTTAAAAAAGGACAACATTTTTCTCAATTATTTTAACTACATCTTGATTATATAATTGATCAATAATATGTTGATATATTACATCATAATTGGAATGAATTAATGTTATTAAATTGGATTAAATTAAAATTATTTCAAGTGACATTAAATTCCATATGTTATTAAATTAGATTGAATTAAAATTATTTCAAGTGATATTAATTTCATATTCAAGATTGAATTTGTTTGCATTTTTTTCTTTTCAAACAAGCCAATTTTTTTAAAGGGCTAGTTATGCATGCCATGTCTTCCCAAACCCTCCCTCCAAAGCCCATCCCCCTAAGCCTAACACCCCTCTATCTTTTAGAGCACAAAAATGAATCTTTCAAATAGCATAAAAATGAAATTTCTAAGGAACATACCAATAAAGGGATGCCAAAATGGATCATATTGCATTGTCATGTCACAATCAACATTCCCTTGCAATAAGAGATTTTCTTGTGCTTTCTCCCATACCTTAGTAGGTATTCTCATAGGTGCATTTTTGCCTCTTTTTGTGCTTGGCTATCCAACTCCAAAAAATCATGTTACATGCTCCCATTGCTATGGAGCCTTTTTGTTACATAGCCAATTCTTTTTCCAATAGCTATTATACATGTTTTCAATTGTGTCATTCTTTTTTTTTTTGGTAGGAGCCCAATATTGTACCTTCACTTTCATGTAATTTGTAGACTCTTTATCTTGAACAATTTGATACATTGCAACTTCTAACCATATTGGATCTATTTTGTCACTTGGCCTTACAAGAATGAAGTCATCCTTTTTAACATTGAAATCTTAGGGTCAAAAGCTTCCTTTGGCTTATTGCATGCTAGACCACAATAATGATCATTAAGCTCTTCCAATCTTGCCATGTTGCTCTCATCATCATAACTGTTATTTTTGTCATCCATGAATATGGAACTTTGTGGCAAAAATGCCTTGCAAGTATTAACATCTTCTAGGTTTGGTGTCTTAAGGAAATTGATCACATTATCCCAATATTAAATGACTAGCTAAATCCACTTAGAATAGCTTGACTCTCTAGCTTGACTCTTTAGCTTGAGCATCCACACCTCAGTTCCAAAAGTCCACATAGCTGTGACAAGACTTGATCAATATCCTTGATGTACTCATAGAGTGGAATGTTATTGGGTTGGCCCTATGGAAGCATTGTTTGGCCTTACAAATCATGGTTCCAAAGTTCTATCCCTTCTTATGGAGTCCAATTGATTGCCTTGGGGTGCATCTTGTATTGCATCAATGGCACACCTTCTTGCATGAAGAATTTACATTGCAATGGTTTAGAGTGTCCAACCAATCTATCATTCTTATCACACAAAAAACCATCCACAAAACCCTTAAAGTTCAAAACCTCTCAAACCAAGAATGGTGCAATTTTTGCACTTGTACACTCATTGAAGCTTCGCATTAGATGTAGGAATGTGAATGTGTCCCAATTGAACCATCTCAAAGACTCCCCTTGCAATAAGCAAGGAAAGAAATGCAAACACATATATGTTCTTATTCTGTTATATGCAATTTTCAAGTCGAAGCATAAACACTTTTGGCAAGCGTTTAAAGGTTGAGGTATTGGGATCCAGTCCCTGCATGCAAGCATCATCATCTTGACATTGATTTGGTATAGGTGAACCCAGCTATTGGTTGCATCACATATTGTCACTTTGCCCTTGATAGTTCATTGGCAAATTTACTCTAGTATTGATATTCATTTGCATAGCCTCTATGTGTGGATTTTTTTCTACTTTGGGGTTTCCTAGCCAAAGTCCCATGTATTCTTACCATGACCATGCATTAAATCTCCCATCAAGGACACTAGTAATTGCACTACATGACCCAATGATTTTGGAATAGGTTGCAGTCATTGAATGCATGTCTTCTATTGATCCATTTTATCAGGAATGATGCACAAATATTGTTTTGGATTAGAGTGTAATCTCCAACCACACACACACACACACACAGAGAAATAATAAGGAAACTTTCTTTGCTTTATCAACAATGACGACTGATAATCACATACGGTGGGATTTTGGAATCAATCTCCAGCTAGATTCTTCGACCACTTACTTTTTTCTTAAAGTGGAAGATGAAAGACTCTAATTTTGAGGCTTTGTAGTTGCACTATATGGTAAGGTTTACCACAAGCAATTCATGCATAGGGAGAAACAACTGGGTTACATGTGAAGCCAGAAGATGGTTGCTCAAGAGAGCAAAAAGAGCCATGAGCTTGGAGACCAAAGAAAGAGCCACTAGAGACACATAGAAACTGTGATCACCAGGTAGTGACAAAGTTCATGCTGCCCCAAAGAGAGTGGACTATAGGGTGAGCAGCAACCGGGGTGGCCATGAAGGGCTTTAGAAGAATGAGTAACAACTGCTGCTTTTTTTTTTTCCCTATGTGGGGAAGTAACTACTTTTCAAAATCTTGCAATTTATTGTTCATTTTGTTGATCTTTGTCATTGTGTTGGTCTTTTTTTAATTTTCCTCTCTCATTTTCAAATATTTATATTTTTCTTAAAAAACATTTCGATGGACATTAGAGTGCCATTGCTATTAACATTCCCAAAAGGAGTGTTATTTCATGAATAGCATAACAGGAATGCATGAGCAAGTCAAGCTGTACCTTTTTTTCTCAAATTATGCCTCTTTTTTGCCCTCTTTTTTGTTTTGCAATATAATAGAGTTTGTTATTCTTATAGAACATCAAAAAGAGCTATTGCCACTATTGAAGACATCCATCCCCATTTTAAATTTGGAGAATATTCTTTTCTCAATTGTCCAATACCATTGCAATCAGATGCAACCTCTTGTGGTTTGCATGTGATTGCAAACATCTAGAAGTTTCTTCTATCAAAGTACACTGAGCTAGATAGAAATGTATGTTTAGTCTTTCAAACTACTTTCTTTAAAGTTGTATTTTCTTTTTGTGATCTCTCTTTTATATCATTAACCTGAGATATTTTGTTGATCTTGCAGACACTTGGAACCCCTGAATCTTGGCTGTGGAGTACACGTGCTGCAAAATCCATACAAATTATTTTGGACAACACTATCACTCCCCATGATCCAGACAATCCAATTCATCCATCAAGACAAGCACAGGGTGAAGCTTCACCTTCCAAGAAAAAGAAAAGAACTTTACATTCTCCACTAAAGCTTTTTGCATACAAACATGGAAGTCCACGGAAAGACTCCAAGGAAAAAAACACCAAGGATAAAGAAAAAATAATCCAAAAAAGAACTCAAGTTTGATCTTGGAAAGGAGAAGAAGCCAACTGAGACAAAATTTAAAGGACATCAAGGAACAGAGAAAGATGTAGACTAGGAATAGGTTGAAATGGAAACCCAGCCCTCAAAAGGGGATGATCCAGATACCAAAGAACCCAAAGTGAAAACTATTGATTCCTAAGAGAAGATGGATCCAAAGCCCTCACAAGAGGATGCTTGATTTTTGAAATATATCACTTGTAAATATTGGGGAAGACCATCCCCATGCTTTGTTCCTTTAAAGAAATATATAAATCTTCTTTCAGTTCAAACTCCCCCCTTTTCCTGTGCTTTATTTGATGTCTAGGATTTTATGTTTTTATTACTTTTATAAGTCTTGGATTGAATACACTTTTATCCACTAATATATATTTTTGAGACTTGGATATATAAAACCTTTTAGCAAGGATGGGAGAAAAGCCCTGTCAATAATGCATTGCAAGACACATTGTGATCAAAACACTTTTCCATTTCAATTTACAAAAGAGTTGGATTGATATTACCAAACAATGATTTCTAATCATTCAGGAAGAATTACAAACTGCCCAAAGAACAAAGGGCTAACAGGCCTGCAAGGCTTATTTTTTAAAGTAATGCATATAGCATCAATTTCCCAATCTGTCTCCATGAGGATCTTGGACTCCATTCGCATCCAAATATTTATATTCCTGACCTTGAATTGTGCCTCACTGATATCCTCACCTCCTATGACATTGAGATGTTCCCTAATATTGAAGAGGCTCTAATCCATCCTTGTAGTTACAATCTCCATTGCACCACTAGACAATGTTATGCATATCTGGAGAGGCAAAATAGATTCTTCATCCACTTGCAATGGAATCCAACAATTGTTCTTTCTCATCCATCGCTCTTGAGAGAAATGGATATACAATGTGGCACGAGGCTTTACATACTTGAACAACACAATGGACTCCTTTATATTGCACTTGAAAATATTTTTCTTGTGCTCCCCTTCTACAATGTCCCACTAGGGCACCCATGTCCACTTTTGTTACTTTTTTGCAGATGAACATGGTAGGTGTTTGTGAGACAGTGAATCGTTTGAACTTTGAAGCAAATAAATGAATCGAGCACACCCAATTGAGACCCACATATTGATATGGCTTCACAAATTTCAAATATTTGTGTGAGTCACAATGAATCTTTGATTTCATGACTAGAACTATTGTGGTATCAGGGGCTGAGCATTCATCAGTAATAGATGAACAGGAAGGAGATGTAATGATTTGTAGCCTGCTAAACCCATCGTCATGTTTTGGAACAACATAAGACTGCTGATAAAAGAAGATCTTCTCCTTAACAAAGTCCACACTAATTATATCAAAACAAAGCTAGACCAATGTCTGCTTGTTGAAATGCTTGAAATGTTCCATTGAGGCTATGCAATGGTTGCTCCTCTACAAAGTTAGAAGGAAAAATATCTACAAACCAAAGAATAGAATCAATAAAATATCAAATGGTCTCTTTTTTGTCATGTTGGAAAGAAAATATCACATGCTTTCTTCATCTTGTCATACATCATAAGATCAATAAAAATGAAAGATCTAACATCTCTTTCCTACCCTATTAGACTTACAATTACATGGAAATTGAGTTTGTTGGGGAAGACGGATATCTCGTGCCGTGTAAACACAATGTATAATGGCCACAAGCCCCCCCTTGCTCGACATTATAAATTTTTGTAAACGTCCCCTCCAATGAAGCTCCAGCACACCTCGCCAACTAGCTCGATGAGGACCAATAGCAGAAGGTTGCAAACAAATCCAATCACCCTTGTGGAACGTCTCTCTGACCACGCACCATCATCATCCCTTTTGTTGTGCAACAATATCTCTTCAATCTCATCTTTTGGTCTTCTTTGTGTTTTGCCCACATGTCGCAACCATGAGATCACCGGGTTGGCAAAAGGAGAGAAAGAAAGAGAAAGCAAGGATTTGCAGAGTTTCAAGCTTCAAGAGGGAGAGAAGTAGTGGAAGTTGAAGCTCTGGAGGAAATTTTAGCCCAAGGACAAAGTGAAGAGGATGGGAGGGGGGAGAATATGCGTTTTGGGGGTAATCTCAAAATTTTCAAATTTGCAAATCCTTTACAAAGATGGGCCCATACCTGATGTAACCCTTACCTTTTCAGAGGGACATGTGTCATTATCACTGTTGAAAGCCTACTCTCCATCCCTACTAGCTAGTCTCTCTCCCTATATTTGAAGGAGACAAGTAGTGCACAACTCTCAATTCCTATTGGCCCTTGGCTAATCACCATCATTAGCAAAGGGCCCTTTTTATGCTCAAATGCTTCCTAATGATGATTAGAACTATAATCATAACAATTCCCAGCCCAAGATGTGCTAAGAGCTAACAATAGTCAGTTGTACCATGCTTAACAAGTTTTTTCACCACCCAGCTATTAAGTTTCCCTTATCTACTCACCCTTTTATGTAAAGATTACACTCATAACATATGACCGAACATTAATACCCTCTAGCTTCATTTGGCGGGAAAACATCCAGTACACCCCTACATTGAAGTCTCAATAGGGATAACCATAGCAAATAGTAGAATAGATAGCATATCATGTCAGTGTGTGTGTGTGCTCGTGCTCAATGAAATTTATAACATTTATGTATAGCAACCCCTTCCTCCTACTTGCAAAGAAAGGCAAGGGAATGGGTAATAAGTGTGTGTGTGTGTGTGTGCAATAAACGTGTCCCCCCCAAATGGTAGATGTAGTTGTGAAGATGTGATCGGCTAGGTTGTGACATACAAGAGTGCCACCAACCTAAAAGAACGGACATCAATGTTAGAGGTATGTTGTAGTAGAGTAATCTCTATCATATGATGTAGGGTCATGGAAGACTACATAGTTGGTGTGGACAGATTGATGCAGGGGCTAAAAATCTGGGGTTGAAGGTGTAGGTATGATGATACATTGTTCTGTTGAAGAAGAGGCCTGTACAAATGACAAGGGATAAGAACTTGCCATACCTATATGCTCAACTTCCATGAGCTGAATGTCATCATATATGTGCATGGCTAAACATCCATTAGCAAGGGATGTAGAACATGTCATAGACTCAAGGTGGGGTTGATGGTATAAAGGCCTAGAAACTTAAAATACAATTGAGAAAACATAAGATAACCCTAAGGCATGGGAGGTGCCAAACATTAATGTCATGATAGATCTGTAATCCTAAATCCAACCACTAACCTACATCAAGTATGGACATTATATGATAGCTATAAGTGCATGCTGAAATGCTGAGGTTGCCTAGGTTGCACTATGGTTAAACGGTGAACCTGATGATGTCCACTGCGCTAGGGAAGGAGTGCACTGATGCATAAATATCCTCATGCTGAGGAATAATCTGCTGATTGAAAGTCGTAGTGATCACTAGATCCAACGGTGGTACAATGTGGCATGATCGAGCTGATGCTAGAATGTCTTGAAGACTAATCTGTTGATTTGTTCATCACTGCTGGAAACTTTGTCCAAATATATGATGTGCTCTATGTCAGAGGTAAAAGCATCGGTGATTGATGCTAGAATGGAATCATCTGAGTAGAATGCACTATGGCATGTATCTCTGCATGCTGCTAGAGATGTGAGTGCCTCATACTGAGGACTTACCTACTATAAATCTACATGATCATCGTTGCTAAACTCTTGCTATATATCTACATCATCAGGTGCGACAATAAATGGAGTGGATCCATAGTTTGTACATCACTAGAATCATAATGTTCTAATGTAGATGGGAGTGCCTCATGCCTCATGAGGTATTACCATCAAATGTGCCTCATGCTCATGGATTACCGAGAAATGTGCATGATCAGAAAGTGTGGGATAATCCATGCTAACATGTGGGAGATCAACCACCTCATGGTGGCCATCACTGATGTGCCCTTTTTATCTTGTATTATCTCATCAGTCAGAGATCATGATGTCTCCTCCTATGAGGGTTTTCGTACTCGTCGGCTGTGCAACATGATCCCATGTCTAATGTAGACACAGACACAAAAAGAAAAAACAAAAAACAAGAGAAGGTAAGAAGCAGAAAGCATATGAGGGAAAGTGAACAGAAGCAAAAGAGAAGGGGAGAGGAAAAAAGAAGCATAGGCATATGAGCATAGGCATAGGCATAGGCATATGCTTATGAAAAGAAGAGAAAAAGAGAGGGAGAAAGAAGAGAATGAAAGGAGAAGGAGAGGCAATCATATGCTCATGCATAAGCATAAGCATCAGAGAAGGAAGAGGGAAAAAGAGCATAAGCATAAGAAAAAAGGAATGAAAGCATATGATTATGCTTATGCATGAGCATATGAGCATAAAAGAAAAAGAGAGAAAGCTTAAGCATAGGCAAATACATATGCTTATGAAAAGAGATTGAAAGAGGGGAAAGAGGGGGGGAAAGAGAGAGGAAAAGAGGAGATGGAGAAGGAGAAGGAGACATATGCTCATGCATAAGCATAAGCATAAGAGAAGGAAGAGGGAAAAAGAGCATAAGCATAAGAGAAAAGGAAAGAAAGCATATGCTTATGCTTATGCATGAGCATATGAGCATAAAAGAAAAAGAGAGAAAGCATAAGCTTGTGCTTATGCATTCCTCTCTCTTTCCCCCCCTCTTTCCCCTCTTTCAATCTATTTTCATAAGCATATGTATTTGCCTATGCTTATGCTTATGCATGAGCATATGAGCTCCACCCCTCTTTCCTCTCTTTCAATCTCTTTTCATAAGCATATGTATTTGCCTATGCTTATGCTTATGCATGAGCATATGAGCATATGCTCATGCATAAGCATAAGCATAAGAGATTGAAAGAGGGGAAAGAGGGGGGTAGAGAGAGAGGAAAAGAGGAAAAGAGATTGAAAGAGGGGAAAAAGAAGAGGGGAAAATAGCATAAACATAAGAAAAGGAAGAGGCGAAAAGATATTGAAAGAGAGGGAAAATAAGAGAAGGAAAGGAGGGAAAAAGAGATTGAAAGAGGGGGAAAAAGAAGAGGGAAAAAGAGATTGAAAGAGGAGAAAAAGAAGAGGAAAAAAGAAGAGAAGGAAGAGGGGAAAAGAGGGAAAGAAGAGGGAATAAGGGAAGAGAGGGTTTCTACGCCCATCACTACAGCTAGCACTTAAGGCACTAGCTACAGGCCAATGCAAATAACAAAAATAACAAAAGGAAAAAAGAGGAAGCACTTTCTTACTTGGAATAGTCCCACTCGATGTTTTGTGGATTGGCCCTACAAAAGAGAGGAAACATACCATTTTTCAAATAACTAGTTAGAGGAAGGAGGAGTTTAGAGAAGCAACTTCTCAAAGGGATTGGATTGAGGAGACAAGCATAAGCCTACAAACAAGGAGAAAGAGAAGGAAGAGAAATACCAAAAAGAGAAGAGGTGAGTCTTCTTTCTTTCACCAAATCTCGTTTTTTCTCCTTAACCTCTGCCTAAAAAATGAACCTACATTGCTTAAAGAGACTCACCTTCTTGAAAAACTTCTTTTCACATAAGGAGAGAGGGAGAAGGGTGGAGAGGGAGCACAAGTGTTAGGAGAGGGGCTGGGTAGGGGTGAGGAGTGGAGAATAGAGAGGAGGAAAGCAAGGTCATCGAATATAAGGTGGGAGGAGAGATTTTTGCTCTTCTCGCAATAGAGATGTCAAAGATAGCATCGTGCGGGGTTTTGGGTTTAAGCCCCCAATGTCGCTATATAGCGACATTGGTCAGTTGCTATATAGCGATGTCTATATCCAAAATCATTGCTATATAGTGACACTAGTCAGTCGCTATATAGCCATGGAATAGGGCAAAGCATCGCTATATAGCAATGGTTCAGGGCACTTATTGTTAAAAGAGAGAAAAGAAGCTCATGGGTGGCTATTTTTTGGATCTTAATAGATTTCCTTGCAACTCGTTGTGATTTTGGAAGCATGCAGATGGAAGGGAGCTCATCAAATGATGTGCCAATGCTCGGGACCATAGAGTGGCTTACGGAGAGTTTGTATTGTCATTGCACTCATTGCAAGCGAGAAGTACGACATGAACATCATATTATCATGCGCCACTTGCAGATGTATGGGGAGAAAACCCAAACCAGTACCCACCATTGGTGTTGCACATGGTGATGGATCATCAATAAGTCAATGCTATTTGAGTGGACGGTTAATATTGGATACCATTATGACACGAAACCTTGAGACAAGATCTTATATTTACATGAAATCTTGAAATAGGATGAGGAGGATGGCAAGGGTGCGCATATACCTTCACACTTTGAGCAAGACTATAGTCTCTTGGATGATGACGAGTGTATGGTGGACATGATGGATTCTATTTTTAGGGACACTACATCACATGTACCCGTGATGTCAGAGTCTCAGGTCAAATGTGAGAGTTGCAATCAACACAATTGTATGAGGATGCTAGGATGTCTAAACTACGGGCTTGTCTCTCAATCTTGAATCTGCAAGCAAAGTATGGGTGGTCGAATACAAGTGTCTCAGCCTTAATGAGGTATAGTGCCTGCATTAATTTGACTCATTATTTGGATATTGTGTTTTGAGAATCATCATGTATGTTTGAGAATCATCATTATTTGAAGCCTATGTATGTTTGAATTGTGACTCTCTTTTATCATTCTCTCTTTTATCCTCTCTTTTCGTCTCTTTTCTCCTCTCTTTTTCTGTCTTATCTCCTCTTTTTGTCTCTTTTCCTCTCTTTTCTCATCTCTTTCCTTCTTTTCTCTTTTATCCCCACTTTTTCTCTTTTCACTTTCTCTCTTTTTCTCTCTTATCTCCTCGCTTTTTCTGTCTTTTTTCTCCTCTCTTTTCTCCTTTTTCTCCTCTCTTTTTCTCTCTCTTTCCTTCTCTTTTTTTCCATGTGAAGCCTCAATAGCCTACCATTGAGCAAACAAATACAGACTTCTGTCACTCTAATTCAAAGAATGTAGGAATCTGTAAATGTTTGCTCAATGTCAAGCTATGGGATTCTAAGCTTGTGTTCAACGTCTTACAAGTATTCTAAGCTATAGGATTAGTGACATGACTTCTTTGTTGCTTTGAGGATCATCATTATTCGAAGCCTATGTATGTTTGAATTATGATAGGTTGCTCCAGAAGATGTTGCCTGTACCAAATACCATGCTCGCATCACGAGATGAAAGAAGAAGATGCTAACAATGGTGGGTATGGATTATGATACCATCCATGCTTGCTGTAATGACTATATTCTCTTTCATCGTGAGCGTGGAGATTCGGCTAGTTGTCCGAAGTATGGGGAACAACAATATAGAGATGACTTGCAGGGTGAGCAAATACCGATAAAGGTCTTGAGACACTTTCCCATCATTGCAAGAATATAGCACATGTTCTGATGCAAATTCGTAGTGGAGTTGATGACATGGAATGCATCTCATCAGTCCACTGATGACACATTGAGGATTCCCGCAGATTGTGCAGCTTGGAAGCACATAGACAATCAGTGGCTGGACTTTGTGAGGGAGCCATGCAACTTACATCCTGGGCTTGCCATGGATGGCATGAATCCTTTTGGGTTACGCTCGACATCTTGGTCGACATGGCCCATAGTCTTGGTGAATTACAATATCCCACCATGTCTAAAGACTCGAGAGGAGTGCAAGAAGATGTGTACTATGAATAGGATGTCTTGTTTGTGGCCCCAAGTGCATGCTTTCGGAAAAGTTATCCTCCCAAAAGCAACATGGATCCTCTCTATGAGAAAGGAGGTAGCAATCAAGGCAGACATTGCCTCTTTTCAAACACCCACAGGGTACATGCATTGCTTGAAAGGAGCATTTTCAAAGGACAATAAGCTTAGTGGGCTCAAGTCCCATGATTGGCACAAGGTCTTATAGGTATTCTAAGCTGTAGTATTAGTGTACCGATAATCGTGATGCATTAGTGTAATTATGATTATGTTATATTGTTGACATGACTTCTTTGTTGCTTTGATAGTTCATCCTCCCAATTACAATAAAAGGGTGCTTACAAGAACATGTTAGAAATGCTATATTCAAGATCAGTGGTATTGTGAGGTATGCTTACTATCAAATCACATTAATTGCATTTTCTTCAATTTAAGTTGAATAATCTGTAGACTGATTATGAATGTACCTTACATGGGCATGTGAAATAGGTGGATATCTCAAAAAGATATCTCCATATCGAGCATCGAGAAGGCTAGGGTGGAATCCATCAAAGCCATATGCTTGCTTGAGAAGCACTTTTCCTTGAGCATTATGACAACTCAAGTGCACT
Organism: Dipteris shenzhenensis; assembly: GCF_047967505.1. Taxonomy (NCBI): domain Eukaryota; kingdom Viridiplantae; phylum Streptophyta; class Polypodiopsida; order Gleicheniales; family Dipteridaceae; genus Dipteris; species Dipteris shenzhenensis. The sequence goes on along the minus strand of NC_141618.1, from coordinate 20,988,143 downwards.
TGCTTGTGCACATAGTTGATGAGGTGGCCATTGCAAGTACCATTCATAGTCGGTGGATGTTTTTTCTCGAGCAGTTTATGAAAACTTTGAAGGAATTTGTAAGACAAAGAGCAAGACCAGAAGCAAGCATGGTAGAGGGATGGCTTGTGCAAGAGTCATTAGTATATATCACGGAGTTTCTTGCATCCATAGATCTCGATATGCCGCAAGCTTGGCATAACAAGGATGATGATCACATCATTGGTGAGGTTCCCCAAGGAAAAGGAATTGAAAGAAATCTGAGCGAAGAGCAAATGGAGATATTCAATAAGTTTTGTGTCCTCAATAGCAAGGAGATGTAGAAGTGAATTGAGAGATATGAAGCGGCCAAAGCAAAAAGAATAAATGCAAGGACAAGATTCAGAGTAATGTACAAGCCATCACAACCATATCCATGGGATCTCGCCCTTCTCCCCACTCACATGTCACTTGATTGGTTACAACTGGCTCTACATAAAGCGGAACACGATGGAGAGACAATAAACGAGTGCGAGCGAGAGTTATCATCTGGATGTATGATGCATGTAAGTTTCTTACCTCCTGACATAATTAAGTAATTATTTGTGACAATATATGCTATAAAATAGATGCATCTTTGTTGTTTTAATGATGCTCTTTTACAATACAAAAAGTACAATGCATTATGGTCATATAAAAGACATTTTTGCATGGAACACATCAATTTAAAGAGAGTCATGTATGATTGTGGAGTCATGGCTAACTTCATGCAAGATAGCTGGGCAAGTGCTTCAGATACCAATCTTCTCTCCTCACAATTGGATTATTGTGGAACCATACACGAAATCTATGAAATTGATTTCAGATGATTTAGTATTTTCATTCTCGATGTAAAATGGTTTAGAAATATTTACAACGGTCCCCATGCAACAGTGAGAAAAGACAATAGTGGTTTCTTTGCAATAAACTCCACCAAACTTTGGACCGATAAAAGTGATACTTTTGTTCTTCCCGAGCATTGTGAGAAGGTGCATACTAATTATTTAATTAATCGAAGCTTTCATTTTTAAAGATCCATTGATACATGTACTTAAGCATAATTTCATATATATTATTGATGGCATTTGGCACCCATCTTCAATATAGGTGGTTTTTCATCCGGATTGTTTTGATCCAAGATGGTGGTATGTGATCCAAGTTGCACCACGAAGTAAGCAAATTTTTGAAGATAGAGATGTGGATATGGAGATCCTACTACCAATGCCGGATCCAATTGATCCAGATGGGTCTAGCAAAGAAGATGAAGATCACAATATGAGCCAAGAGGAAGATGCACATAATGACATCGTACAGGAGGAAGATGGAGATCACAATATTGAGGAAGAAGATGACGATCATCAAGAATCACCACACTTTATTGAAGAAGATGATCAAGTACTCTTAGGTGAACTTACGATGCTAGAGTATGATGATGATATAGGAGAACAACTCGGTATAGAGTTAGAGATAGACTTGTTTGGTGCATTAGACTTGGCTCAGGATGAGTGAAGCCGTTGATGTAAATGCTCTTCATTGATTTTTTTCATCTCAAACTTGGACATGAATATATGAGCTTCAAAGTCTTGATGTACATGCTCTTGTACTTTTATTCTCTCAAAGGATCAAACATGTATGAAATTGAAAAAAAAATTGTCATTGGGAAAAACTATCTTTTAAGGTTGGTATGGGAAAAAAAAACTCTTTGTAAAATGTCACTATAGGAAACTGTCTCAATGTCGCTATATAATGACCATTACCAATCTGATAAGTGTCGCTATATAGCGACCCTTAATGAAGCTCGCTTCCAATACCGATGATTAACGCCCCCCGCATGCTAAACATTGGTACTTAAGCATCACAATATGATCCATGTGTAGTAGTGGGGCAATTTACACCATCCTCAAAAGGAATATAATGATAGATATACAAATTCCTATATTGACACACATACCCTTTTTGGCTTTGAGATACCGACATCCGTTATACTAACATTACTACACACAGATCCTATTGCAATACTTAAGTACCGACGTTTAGCATGCGTAGGGCACTAATCCTTGGTATTAGAAGTGGGGTTCATTAAGGGTCACTATATAGCGACTTTAGTCAAACGTCGCTATATAGCGACATTTGCCTAAAGTCACTATATAGCAACTTTTATCAGATTGGTAATGGTCATTTTATAGAGACACAGAGACAGTTTTCTATAGCGACATTTTACACAGAGTTTTTTTTTACATACCAACCTTAAAAGATAAAGGCATGTGGAGGAGTGTGGAGTCAAGAGGAATCCTTCTAGAATTCCTATGTGGAATAAGAATGATGTTTCCCAATGACAATTTTTTTTTAAATTTTCATACATGTTGGCTCTTTTGAGAGAATAAAAGTATGAGAGCATATACATCAAGCCTTTGAAGCTCATATATTCATGTCCAAGTTTGAGATGAAAAAAATCAATGAAGAGCATTTACATCAATGGTTTCATCCTGAGCCAAGTCTAACGTGCCAAACAAGTCTCTCTCTAACTCTATACCCAGTTGATCTCCTATATCATCATCGTACTCTAGTATCGTACGTTCACCTAAGAGTACTTGATCATCTTCTTCAATAAAGTGTGGTGCTTCTTGATGATCATCGTATTCTTTCTCAATATCGTGATCTCCGTCTTCCTCCCGTACGCTATGCGCATCTTCCTCTTGGCTCATATTATGATCTTCATCTTCTTCGCTAGATTCATCTGGATCAATTGGATCCGGCATTGGTAGTGGCATCTCCATTGTGAAGATTGTGGGAGAGAGGGAAGGAGTCTCACTTGCGGCTTTCTCACATGCACAATGGGGGAATACACACAAAGGTGGAGGCTGAAAACAGTTTTCCTCTTCTTAGTTGTGAAAGCCAAAAGAACTCAAGTACAAAGAAATAGAAGAACCCTATATGTGGGTCTCAAAACCAAACTCAACTAACTAAGGTGGCATACTAACTGAGCCACGAACTATTGTAGATAAGGATAGCTGTCATCCAGCTATTATTCGTGGGCGGTGTACCAACCGCATCTCCAGCTAACAAGTCGGTGACATAAGTACACAACGGTCACCCTGGCATATCTCGAGCGGAGCTCGATATCTCAACACTCCCCCTCGAGCTCAATCCCAAATCCTGCACACCAAGCAGGTCTCTGAACTTGCGCAGCTTCTCTGCACCCAATGCTTTCGTGAATATGTCAGCTACCTGATCCTCTGTGTTGACATAAACTAGATCAATAAGACCTAGTAAAACCTTCTCCCGCACATAGTGATAATGCACCTCAATGTGCTTTGTTCTGGCATGAAAGACTGGGTTCTTTGCCAAATGTATACTACTCATGTTGTCACAATAAATGACAACTCGCCCATCTGTAGACTGATGCATATCATAGAGTAGCTTATGCAACCAAGCTACCTCACATGCAGCCATTGCTGCACCCCTGTACTCAGCCTCTGTGCTCGATAAGGCAACTGTAGGCTATTTCTTGCTGCTCCAAGTGACTGCAGCACTCCCAAAAGAGAACACATATCCACTGGTAGATCGTCTATCTGAAATGCTACCAGCCCAATCAGCATCAGTGTATCCATGCAACTGTATCTGAACCCCAGCCTCATAAAATAGTCCATACTGCAATGTGGACTTCACATACCTGAGTATGCGTCTAGCCGCATCCAAATGCGGTTTCCTTGGAGCCTGCATAAACTGACTTACCAACCCAACAGCATAGCTCAAATCTGGCCTGGTAATAGTCATGTAAATCAAACTTCCTACTATTGGTCTGTACATAGTAGGGTCTTCCAGAAGCTCACCTGCATCTGTGCTCAGCTTCACATTCTGCTCCAAAGGAACTGAAATAGGCTTACAGCCTGTCATCCCATATTTGGACAGCATGTCCAATCCATACTGCCTCTGCAAGAGCTGTATCCCACTTGGTGATCTAATCACCTCAATGCCCAAGAAATAATGCAGCTCTCCCAAATCCTTCATCTCAAACTTCTGCCTCAATAGCATTTTCACATGAAGGATATCTTCATCACTATCACCTGTGATGATCAAATCATCAACATAAATGACCAGCAGCATAATCCCTTTCTCTGTTTTTCTCACATAGAGTGAGAAATCTGCCTTGGAAATCTGAAAGCCAATAGTGACAAGATACTGTCCTATCTTGTCAGACCATGCTCTAGGTGCTTGCTTCAAGCCATACAAGGCTTTCTTCAACCTGCAAACAAACTCAGGATGAGTAGCATGAACATAACCTACTGGCTGCTCCATAAAGACCTCTTCTTGCAAATCACCATGCAAGAAGGCATTCTTTACATCCATCTGATGTAAAGACCATCCCTTTGATGCAGTCATAGCAATGGCTGCTCTTACGGTTGTTATCCTTGCAATCGGGCTGAAAGTTTCTTCATAATCAATGCCATATGTCTGTGCATACCCCTTGACAACTAATCTTGCCTTGTATCTATTCACAGAACCATCTGCATTGTGCTTGATCTTATAAACCCACTTACAACCAATTGCATTCTTGCCTTTAGGCAAAGGCACCAATTCCCATGTAGCATTAGCATCCAAGGCATCCATTTCTTCATCCATGGCTTTCTCCCATTTTTCATTTCCCATGGCTTGCTCAAAAGAAGTGGGTTCTGGTTCCTGTATCACTTTGACCATATAGGCATAGTGAATGGCTGTAAATCCATCATATTTCAGCCTATCCACAGGATACCTAACCCTAGTAGACCTGCGCAAAATAGGCTCACTTCTAGGTGCTCTCAAAACATCCCTGGTCTTCCTTACTCCAGGTGTAACAACAGAAGGAATACCCAACTCATCATTAATGCTCTGTTCTGAGCCACTGGATTCACCATCCACACAAGAGTGACCTGCATTCACATCATACATGGGCTGATCTACCTTCTCTTTCCCTTTTCGTGATACATGTGTACCACTCTTTGCATTGCTTTGAGGGGATTCTCCTGATCTCAATCTGCCTGTCCATGGCGAAGTATGTGAACCACTGGTAGAGGACACTCCAGGTCCACTGATATTTTGTGATTGCTGCTGTGCATTCTGTGCAGCATTACCATTTTGTGCATCTACATCAATCATCACATTTACTGGTTTATACCAGCTACTCATCTCATCAAAAACAACATCTCTGCTCACTGTGAACTTACGTGTAGAAGGGTTATAGCATCTATACCCTTTCTACTGCAGAGAATAACCGATAAAGACGCACTTCTTAGCTTTTGGATCCAACTTGGACCTCAGCTCATCTGGCACATGGACATAGGCAATGCAACCAAAAATCTTCAAATGAGAAATATCTGGTTTCCTACCAGTATACATCTCCTCTGGCGTCATGGCATGTATTGCTGCAGTGGGAGTCCTGTTCATTATATAGACTGCTGTAGCAACTGCTTCAGCCCAATAATAATCTGGTAGATCTTTTTCATTTAGCATAGCCCGAGATACCTCTCCAATATGCCTGTTTTTTCTTTCTGCAATTCCATTTTGCTGTGGGGTATGACTGCATGAATATTGCTGCTTTATACCATGCTCCTGCAAGAACCTTGCAAACTCATTTGAGAGGTACTCTCCCCCTCCATCTGACCTTAGGCATTTTATTTGCAGGCCTGTTTCTTTTTCAACCATAGCTTTGAAAGCTTTGAAGTGTCCAAACACTTCACTTTTCTTTTTCATAAAATACACCCACAGTTTTCTGCTGAAATCATCAATAAATGTGACAAAATAGTGACAGCCTCCAATAGATGCAGCTTTTGTAGTCCACACATCAGAGTGGATTAATTCCAATGGTTTTTTACTCTCTTGAACATGCCTAGGAAAAGGTTTCCTTACCTATTTCCCAAATTGACAGGCTTCACAAACCTTGTGCATTTCTGCAACCTTGAATTTAGGCAATCCTGCAACAATATTTTGGGCTTGCATTGATTTAAGTCGCTGTATATTAACATGACCAATGCGTTTGTGCCAGATATCAATATCTGCAACTACACCGGTCCCATGTGCAAACATTGATGCACTCAATTCAGGCATGTCTGCATCCAACGTAAACATCCTGCCCTTCTTCTTTCCTTTTGCTATCAAGCGACCATTATTTTTCATATCCTCAACAAAGCATCCATGAGGATTAAATCTGACTTGCAAGCCTTGCTCAACCATCTGACCAACAGAAACCAGGTTGTTGGTGATGTTCGGGACATGAAATACATTAGACAAGTATTTCTTTTTCCCATCCTGCATAGACAAAGGAATTTTGCCAATCTGCACAATAGGATGTGCAGTATCATCATCAGTCTCCACAAATCCTGGCTTTTCCATCTTCCTTGCATCTTGCATCCATTCTGCATGACCTGTCATGTGGTTTGATGCACCTGAGTCAACATACCACACATCATTTTGTTCTTCTGCACTTGTCACAGAATTGGTCATATGCTGCACCATAAATAGATGCTCATTTCTATCATCACCCTGCCTGCTAGAAGATGCATAATTGCCTTGCTGCAATTTTCCATTCATAATGTCATTCTGCTTTTTGTAGCAGTCCTTAGCCATATGACCCATTTTGCCACAATAGTAGCATTCAACATTGCTATTTGCATTTTGGCTTCTTTGCCATCCACCACGACCTCTTTGGCTCCCCCTGCCTCTAGAGTTACCACGTCCTCCTGCATAGGACTGGTTTTCTTGCGTTTGCTGCATATTTTGATTTCTACCACGGCCTGCAGATCGGCCTCCTCTACCTCTGCCTCTACCTCTACCAACATTTGAGTAGAAGAGAGTTTCTTTTGAAGTTCCTGCTGAAGAAGATGCACCACCATTTCTCTACTCTTCAGAAATTAGAAGAGCAATCAGCTCCTCAAAATCAGAAAATTTTTCACGGACGGCAATGGATGTCCGGAACTGTGCATAATCCTTTCCTAGACCATTCAAGGTCATAGAAACCAAATCATCATCATCCACTGGCGACCCAATGGAAGCAAGTGCATCTGCAATTTTCTTCACTTTCATGTGGTAGTCATTTATGCTCAAATTTTCTCTCTGCACATTGTGCAACTCCTGTTTGAGTTGCATTTTCCTCGCTTGCGTATTTGTGCTGTACATTTTTGCCAAAGTATCCCATGCCTCCTTTGGCGTATTTGCATCCTGAATATGCACAATCATGGAGTCTGAAATGCTGATAGACAGCCAGTACATAACTTTCCTGGCTCTCTCATGCCATCCTTTGAATGCCTGCATTTCCTGTTGACTGGGAACATTAGGAAGAACAGGTTCTTCTTCATTTCCTGTAATGAATTCCCAATAGCCTTTTCCCATTAAGAAATTCGTCATTCTAAACTTCCATGCCTGGAAGTTGTTCTTGTCAAGATTTTCAGTGACAATCTGTGAAAGAGAATCAGATGCCATTACAGAACACTGCAAAATATTCTGTCACTGCAAAAAACACAACTTTTGCCACACACGGGCAGGTCTGCAAAACTGACGAAAGTGGTATTTCACCACACAGTCACTTCCTAGTGATGATTTTGCATCAACAGGCAACAGGCATGAATCTGTAACTCCCAATATCTCTGCACACAGGCATACGATGCAATTTCTGCGGTACCTTTCCACCGACTTGCCGCGCAGTGGTCGCACAGCCAAAAACAGGGCCTTTTTCTGAGTGCCTGCGAAGGACTTCCGCCTCCAAAATGGGCCCCGCAGCATATACTGCGCTCTCGCCACACCACGAAGGGTGTCTCAATCTGAAACAGTGCACTCCTGCACTTCTGGCTGTGCTACCTGCAGAGATTTGCTCCCAAACTCGAAATAGGAAAGCAACACTGGTCCTCTTACCAGGACACCACGAACTTGGCTTGCTTTCTTGAGCTCCTTACCACGAACAAGGCTCTGATACCATGTGAAGATTGTGGGAGAGAGGGAAGGAGTCTCACTTGTGGCTTTCTCACATGCACAATGGGGGAATACACACAAAGGTGGAGGCTGAAAACAGTTTTCCTCTTCTTAGTTGTGAAAGCCAAAAGAACTCAAGTACAAAGAAATAGAAGAACCCTATATGTGGGTCTCAAAACCGAACTCAACTAACTAAGGTGGCATACTAACTGAGCCACGAACTAGTGTAGATAAGGATAGCTGCCATCCAGCTATTATTCGTGGGCGGTGTACCAACCGCATCTCCAGCTAACAAGTCGGTGACATAAGTACACAACGGTCACCCTGGCATATCTTGAGTGGAGCTCGATATCTCAACATCCATATTCACATCTCTATCTTCAAAAATTTGCTTACTTCGTGTTGCAACTTGGATCACATACCACTATCTTGGATCAGAACAATTCGGATGAAAAACCACCTATATTGAAGATGGGTGCCAAATGCCAAGTACATGTATCAATGGATCTTTAAAAATGAAAGCTTCGATTAATTAATCATTAGTATGCACCTGCTCATAGTGCTCGGGAAGAACAAAAGTATCACTTTCATCGGTCCAAAGTTTGGTGGAGTCTATTGCAAAGAAACCGCTACTGTCTTTTCTCACTGTCGCATGGGGACCGTTGTAAATAGTTCTAAACCATTTTACATCAAGAATGAAAATACTAAATTGACTGAAATCAACTTCATAGATTTCGCATATGGTTCCACAATAATCCAACTATTGGGGGAGAAGATTGGTATCCAAAGGACTTGCTCAGCTATCTTGTGTGAAGTTAGCAATGACTCCACAATCATATGTGACTCTCTATTAATCGATGCATTCCATGTGAAAATGTCATCCATATGACCATAATGCACTGTACTTTTTGTACTGTAAAAGAGCATCATTAAAACAATGAAGATGCATCTATTTTATGGCATATATTGCCACAAATGATTACTTAATTATGTTAAGAGGTAAGAAACTTACATGCATCATACATCCAAATGATAACTCTCGCTCGCGCTCGTTTATTGTCTCTCCATCCCATTCGGCTTGACGTAGAGCCAGTTGTAGCCAATCAAGTGACATGTGAGTGGGGAGAAGAGCCAGATCCCATGGATATGGTTGAGGATACAAAACTTATTCAATTTCTCCATTTGCTCTTTGCTCATCTTTCTTTCAATCCCTTTTCCTTGGGGAACCTTGCCAACGATGCGATCATCATCCTTGTTATGCCAAGCTTGTGGTTTATCGGGATTTGTGGATTCAAGAAACTCCGTGATATATACTAATGACTCTTGCACAAGCCATCCCTCTACCATCCTTGTGGTCTTGCTCTTTGTCTTACAAATCCCTTCAAAGTTTTCATAAATTGCTCAAGAAAAAACATCCACCGACTATGAACGGTACTACAATGGCCACCTCATCAACTTTGTGCACAAGCAAGTGCACTTGAGTTGTCATAATCCTTGAGGAAAAGTGCTTCTCAAGCAAGCATACAGCTTCGATGGATTCCACCCTAGCCTTCTCGATGCTTGATGTGGAGATCTCTTTTTGAGATATCCACCTATTTTACATGCCCATGTAAGATATATTCATAATCAGTCTACAGATTGTTCAGCTTAAATTGAAGAAAATGCACTCAATGTAATTTTGTAGTAAGCATACCTCACAATACCACTGATCTTGAATATAGCATTTGTAACATCTTCTTGTAAGCACCCTTTTATTGTAATTGGGAGGATGAACTGTCAAAGCAACAAAGAAGTCATGTCAACAATATAACATAGTCATAATTACACTAACGCATCACGATTATTGGTACACTAATCCTACAACTTAGAATACATGTAAGACCTTGTGCCAATCATGGGACTTGAGCCCACTAAGCTTATTGTCCTTTGAAAATGCTCCTTTCAAGCAATGCATGTACCCTGTGGGTGTTTGAAAAGAGGTAATGTCTGCCTTGACCGTTGCCTCCTCTCTCGTAGAGAGGATCCATGTTGCTTTTGGGAGGATAACGTTTCCCAAAGCATGCACTTGGGGCCACAAATGAGACATCCTATTCATAGCACGCAAGTCTCCTCGCACTCCTCTCGAGTCTTTGGAACCAACCAAGTGTGCCCAAATAGTAGCCCCCATGTTCTTAAAGATATGCATGGGATCCAAGAGATGATTGATTTATAACTGACCCCAATAAGGAAGCTCGGGAAATATCGATACCCTCTTCATACCACGAGGAGGTTCCTCTCCATTCACCCTCCAAGCCTAAATCTAGTCACTTGCCTTTACATATGGTGGTGGTGGATCAAGCTGACCTCCACACGCGAGATGGTCCAGCGGAAGATATCGAGCATGACCTTCATAAACATTTTTCCTCATATGTTTGGAGTATCATGCAAGCGATTTCAAACCTGGTCCACAAGCATGACAAGCATGGTACCCACTTGTAACAAGTCCTGCACGCATGCATGAATGTATTAGTATAAGACATGCATGCGAAAGAGAGGCATAAAAGCATAATCCTAGGATGTGCACAATTTTTGAGCAAAAAAGTCCGAGGGATAGTTTTTGACACCGACTATGCTTGTATATTTCTCAAAGGAATATACAATTCTTTCTTAATTTCTCATTTATGGAACCATATACTTACTTATTTTTCATTATAACCCTTATTTTAGAGAACATCATCTATATATGAACAAATAGTGAACACTTTAGAAACTCCTATAAATGCCTCCCTACCATACTGTCTTTTGAGTCTTATGGTAATTCAAGCAATTTAAAAGACTTTCCCTAATCTTTAGCAATCCCATATTTGAAGCTCTCATATAACAATGTATACCATATTCCTTGGATGAGGAGGAAAAAGATATTAGAAACCTCATACTTGAAGCCATTCTAATCGATCATAAATTAATCTCTAATACATTATCAAATATGGGAAGGCAAGGTAGGGATTTTAAAAATATTCCCAATTCTCTAAACCTAAGTACTTTTAAGGAAATGTGGTCTCTACTAAACTCCTTCCTACCATAATATGAATTAGGGAGAAGTTGTAACCCTCATATACATCTTGAAATTTTTTATTTTTCTCTTTTATAACTATAAAAAGTATAATTTTAGGCCTACCATTGCATAGATCATTAAATTTTGATTATTTTTCCTTTTTACAGCTCCTCAATTTGAGCTAAGGAGCAAAAGTTATGACCCCTTCTGCATAGGCTCTCCTAGGGTATTTTGCCAGTGGAATACGGTTGGGGCAAGCTCTCCAAACCATATTCCTCTAGCAAAATACACTTAGAGGGTCTATTAAAAAGGTACTATTTATTTTTCTTAGGTCATACCAAGGAACCGTAAAGAGGATATTTGTTGAAAATTTCATGATCCAAGCAATGGTGAAAGGAAAAGAAAGGATTTTTGAAAGTCATAAAGTAAGTCATCCCTTGGACATTATATATATATATTATATAAAGTTATATTTATATATATATCTATTTATTAATGTTTCATATTTACTTACATACCTTGAAATAATTTGGAATTTTTTGCTCCCCAAAAATGACTTGAGCCTATATATTTTGACCCCTCCCACCTTTTGTCCGCTCGTCGCTCGGGGGTTTTTGCTCGGAAAATGGAAACCCCCCATAATCCTATATTATACATGTAAAGACACAACCACGTACCTGCGCACTCTCCATATCTTGGGTAGTCATGCATGGTCACATCAAGATGCCCCTGACCAAATTTGTATATCTAGGAGCTTTGGAAATATCAAAGACCCGCACTCCTCTCTATAAGATCTGTAACTCCTCTATCAAAGCTGCCATGTACACGTCCATATTTTTGGCCTTGTACTTCCCTGGCACAAGTAGTGCAAGCATGAGGTATCCCTTCTTTATTATTAGCCATGGTGGGATATTGTAATTCACCAAGAATATGGGCCATGTCGACCAAGATGTCGAGCCTAACCCAAAAGGATTCACGCCGTCCATGGCAAGCCCAAGATGCAAGTTGCGTGGCTCCCTCGCAAAGTCCGGCCATTGATTGTCCAACTTCGAATAATGATGGTTTGGTACACTAATCCTATAGCTTAGAATCCTTGTAAGATATTGAGCAAGCTTAGAATCTTACAACCTGAGATTGAGCAAACATTTCCATACTCCTGCATTCTTTGAATTAGAGTGACAAAAGTCTATATCTATTTGCTCAATAGTAGGCTATTGAATCTTCACGTGGGAGGAAAGAGAGGAGAAAAGAGAGGAAATGAGAAAAGAGATTCTCAAAACAAAAAATATCCAAATAATGAGTCAAATTAATGGAGGAGCTAACCTCATTAAGGCCGAGACACTTGTATCCGACCACCCATACTTTGCTTGCAGATTCAAGATTGAGAGACAAGCGCGTAGTTTAGACATCCTAGCACCCTCGTACAACTGTGTTGATTGCAACTCTCGCATTTTGACCTCAGACTCTGACATCACGTGTGTATGTGATGTAGTGCCCCCAAAAATAGAATCCATCATGTCCACCATACCCTCGTCATCATCCGGGAGACTATAGTCTTGCTCAAAGTGTGAAGGTATATGCAAACCCTCATCACCCTCCTCATCCTATTCCAAGATTTCGTGTAAATATCAGATCTTGTCTCAAGGTTTTGTGTCATAATGGTATCTAATATTACCCACGAACTCAAATAGCATTGACTTACTGATAATCCATCACCACGTGCAACACCAATGGTGGGTACTAGTTCGGGCTCCTCCCCATACATCCACAAGTGGCGCATGATAATACGATGTTGATGTCATACTTCTCGCTTGCAATGAGTGCAATGACAATACAACCTCTCCATAAGCCACTTTGTGCTCCCAAGCATTGGTGCATCATCTGATGAGCTTCCACTCGTCACTTCCACCTAGACACTTCCAAAATCACAACATGAGTTGCAAGGAAATCTATTAAGATCCCAAAAATAGCCACCCATGAGCTTCTTTTCTCTTTTCTAACAATAAGTGCCCTGAACCGTTGCTATATAGTGACTTTTTGCTATGTTCCATCACTATATAGTGATGCTTTGTCCTGTTCCTCGTCGCTATATAGCGACGCTTTTTGGATATAAGCATCGCTATATAGCGACACTGGGGACTTAAACTCGAAACCTCATGTGATGCTTTCTTTAGCATCTCTATTGCGAGAAAAGCAAAAATCTCTCCTCCCACCTTATATTCAATGACCTCGCTTTCCTCCTCTCTATTCTCCACTCCTCACGACTACTCAATCCCTCTCCTAACACTTGTGCTCCCTCTCTACCCTTCTCCCTCTTTGCTTGTGTGAAAACAAGTTTTTCAAGAAGGTGAGTCTCTTTTAGCAATGTGGGTTCATTTTTTGTGAGATTTCATTTTGTGAGTGTTGAAGCATGTTTCTCCTTGTATTGCTAAGGCTATGTGCTAGTTTTCATGCTTGATTTTCAAAGGTTAAAGATAAAAAACAAGATTTTGTGAAAGAAAGAAGACTCACCTCTTCTCCTTTTGGTATTTCTCTTCCTCCTCTTTCTCCTTGTTTGTAGGCTTATGCTTTCTCCTTGTTTGTAGGCTTATGCTTTCTCCTTGTTTGTAGGCTTATGCTTGTCTCCTCAATCGCTAAGTTCATATAAGATAAACGAGCAAATGAATCTGATACCAACTAATGCCTTTGTTTTTAAACAATTGTAGCATGTTCATGTTTAATTATAAATTAATATATTATTTGCATTTCATCTTGAACATAGGTGGTCTTTCATCTAGATCGTTTTGGTCCAAGATAGTGGTATATGGTCTAAGTTACTCCTTGAAGTGAACTGAATTCAAAGATAGGAATGTGGATATGGAGGTGTCAATGGATCTAGTTGATCTTGATGGACCTAGGGAAGAATATGAAGATCACGATATAGGCCATCGATAAGAAGGTAGAAATAACAAGATTGTAATATAGGAAGGTGGAGATCACAACATAGGAATGTGGATATGGAGGTGTCAATAAATCTAGTTGATCTTGATGGACCTAGGGAAGAATATGAAGATCATGATATAGGCCGTCGAGAAGAAGGGTGAAATAACAACATTGTAATATAGGAAGGTGGAGATCACAACATTGAAAAAACACATGGGGATCGTTATCACTTGACATTATTTAAGAGGCTGAGTTAAAGGATTAAGTCTAAGGTAGAATAGACCATGATGATATAGGAGTGTTAGGCATAGAACTAGAGATAGACTTACTTGGCACGATGGACTTGGCTGAAGATAAGCCTTTGATGTAGATGCTATAAATAGATTATTTTTTCATCAGAAGGATTCTTATCCTTGGCTCTTTCACTTTTATACCTGTAATATATCGATTTGCATATTAAGTTCATCATGAATATATGAGTATTGTGATCTAAAACTTGGTGTACATACTCTTATGTCTTTTAAAATGCTATAATTTGGGTACCTATTTCAAACACTTTCTATAGCTCCATCAGAAATGATGGAGTTGCACTACAAGGCATAGGCCATTTTGTGACAAAAATACCAACGTGTTTTACACTTTTTTTTTTGGACGAGCGCAAAGGTCATTATTTATGTCGTTATAAGCATCGAAAAAGAACGGTCGCTATATAAGCGTCGCTATATAGTGACTCTAATAAATGTCGCTATATAGCGACATTGGTAAACATCGCTATATAGCGACCATTAACAGAACTAAAAAAAAACATTAGTGGGGCTAAATAGGGCCATAGCAAGCCCTATTTTGCCCCACTAATGTTTTTTTTTTGGTAATTAAAAAAAAGTTTTTATTACAAAATTTCCCTTGCGAAAAGGGTGATACAAAATCGCTCAAATGAACCGATCGAGTGGTAGAAGCATATACATGTTGAAGATATACAACACTGTTTATTACAAAATTACCCTTTCAAAAAGGGTGATACAAAATTGCTCAAATGAGCCGATATGCAAAAGAATATACATGGCGAAGTATGTGCAAACTACTACTACTACTACTACTATACTACTACTATTACTACTACTCATTCGAATCATCGTCGTCCTCCTTGTCCTTGTCTTGCTGGCTTGATCCTTGGCCCTCATGAGTTGCGCTTGATCCTTGACCCTCCTGAGATGCACTTGATCCTTGGCCCTCGTCACCGCTCGCCTCCGGTGATGGGACACTCGAGCTTTGACTCTAAGAGTAAAACCATATTATTTGGAAATTAGATTGGAGATTAAAGAATAAAACAATTTAAAAAGTGAGATTACAAGTAGGAGTAGACTTATACTGTGCGAGTAGCCACACCGTAGCCCAATTGACCGTCACTCCCATTGCCTCCTGCTCAATAAACCACGACTTTCTTCCTATGCAAAATGCGCATCTCGTCTCTGTGTGACGTGATCCCATGTCTAACGTAGACACAAACATGAAAATAAAAAACAAAAAACAAGAGAATACATTGAGAAAGCATATGAGAATACATTGACAAAGCATAAGATAATACATTGAGAAAGCATATGCTTATGCTTATGCATAAGCATATGAGCATATGCTCATGCATAAGCATAAGCATAGGCATAGGCATATGCTTATGAAAAGAAGAGGAAATGAGAGGAAAAAAGAAGAGAAAGAAAGGAGAAGGAGAAGGAGAAGGGGAAGGACATGCATAGGCATAGCCATAGCCATATGCTTATGAAAAGAAGAGAAAAAGAGAGGAAAAAAGAAGAGAAAGAAAGGAGAAGGAGAAGGACAAGGACACGCATAGGCATAGGCATAGGCATAAGAGAAGGAGACATATGCTCATGCATAAGCATAAGCATAAGAGAAGGAAGAGGAAAAAAGAGCATAAGCATAAGAGATATGGAAAGAAAGCATATGCTTATGCTTATGCATGAGCATATGAGCATAAAAGAAAAAGAGAGAAAACTTAAGCATAGGCAAATACATATGCTTATGAGAAGAGATCGAAAGAGGGGAAAGAGGGGGAGGAAGAGAGAGGAAAAGAGGAAAAGAGGAGAAGGAGAAGGAGAAGGAGACATATGCTCATGCATAAGCATAAGCATAAGAGAAGGAAGAGGGAAAAAGAGCATAAGCATAAGAGAAAAGGAAAGAAAGGATATGCTTATGCTTATGCATGAGCATATGGGCATAAAATAAAAAGAGAGAAAGCATAAGCTTGTGCTTATGCATGAGCATATAAGCATATGCTCATGTATAAGCATAGGCAAATAGAGATTGAGAGAGGGGAAAGAGAGGGGAAAATAGGAAAAGAGATTGAAAGAGGAGAAAAAGAAGAGGGAAAAAGAGCATAAACATAAGAGAAGAAAGAGGGGAAAAGAGATTGAAAGAGGGGATGAAAGAGGGAAAAAAGATGAGGGAAAAAGAGCATAAACATAAGAGAAGGAAGAGGGGAAAAAGAAAAGGAAAGGAGGAAGAGGGGAAAAAGAGATTGAAAGAGGGGATAAAGAAGAGGGAAAAAGAAGAGAAGTAAGAGAGGAAGAGAGGGAAAGAAGAGGGAATAGGGGAAGAGAGGGTTCCTATGCCGATCACTACAACTAGCGCTTAAGGCGCTAGCTATAGGCTAATGCAAATAAAAAATATAAAAAAAGGAAAAAAGAGGAAGGACCTTCTTACCTGGAATAGTCCCACTCGGTGTTTTGTGGACTGGCCCTACAAAAGAGAGGAAACATACCATTTTTCAAATAACTAGTTAGAGGAAGGAGAAGTTTAGAGAAGCAACTTTAGATTGAACATATGTTTACAATTTAAATTGTTGCTCTTAAAGAGCCTCAATTCGTGCCATCTGCAAAATAAAACTCCCCATTGTCTTATTGCTCAATGTCATGACAGTCCCTTGCTAGGTGCCATCTGCATAATTTGACTCCCACTTGTCTTGCCAAGCCTTGCCCCTTGGGTGCATTGACTCCCCATTGTCGTATTGCTCAATGCGATAGTCCCTTGCCAGGTGCCATCTGCATTAACTCCCTATTGTCTTGCCAATCCTTGACCCTTGGGTGACATCCAGTGCAAAATATAGGTGCCATCTGCATTAACTCCCACAAGTTATCTTGCCAAGCCTTGCCCCTTGGGTGCATTGACTCCCCATTGTCTTATTGCTCAATGTGATAGTTGTTGAGATATCGAGCTCCACTCGCGATATGTCAGGGTGACCATTGTGCATTTATGTCACCGACTTGTTAGCTACAGATGCGGTTGGTACACCGCCCACAAATAATAGCTAGATGACAGCTATCCTTATCTACACTAGTTCTGGCTCAATTAGTATGCCACCTTAGTTAGTTGAGTTTGGTTTGAGACCCACATATAGGGTTCTTCTATTTCTTTGTACGAGAGTTCTTTTGGCTTTCACAACTAAGAAGAGGAAAACTATTTTCAGCCTCCACCTTTGTGTGTATTCCCCCATTGTGTATGTGAGAAAGCTGCAAGTGAGACTCCCTCCCTCTCTCCCACTATCTTCACATGGTATCAGAGCCTTGTTCGTGGTAAGGAGCTCAAGAAAGCAAACCAAGTTCGTAGTGTCCTGGTAAGAGGACTAGTGTTGCTTTCCCCCTTCGCGGTATGGCGAGAGGGCATTATATGCTACGGGGGGCGGGGAAGCCCTCGATGACTTTATTTTTTTGATTCGAGGTCATTTCGGGGCCCGTTTTGGAGGTGGAAGTTCTCCGCAGGCACTCAAGAAGAGGCCCTATTTTTGTTGTGCGACCACTGTTCTGCAGGTCGGTGAAAAGTTGCCATAGAAATTGCATCGTATGCCTGTATGCAGAGATATTGGGAGTTGCAGAATCATCCTTATTGCCTGTTGATGCAAAATCGTCACTAGGAAGTGACTGTGTGGTCAAAAAAACCACTTTCGTCAAGTTTGTAGATTTGCCCTTGTGAGAAAGCTGTGTCTTTTGCAGTGACAGAATATTTTGTAGTGTTCTGTAATGGCATCTGATTCTCTTTCATAGATTGTCACTGAAAAGCTTGACAAGAACAACTTCCAAGCATGGAAGTTTAGAATGACGAATTTCCTTATGGGAAAAGGCTATTGGGAGTTCATTACAGGAAATGAAGAAGAACCAGTTCTTCCTAATGTTCCCAATCAACAGGAAATGCAGGCATTTAAAGGATGGCATGAGAGAGCCAGAAAAGTTATGTACTGGTTGTCTATCAGTATTTCAGATTCAATGATTGTGCATATTTAGGATGCAAGTACGCCAAAGGTGGCATGGGATACTTTGGCTAAAATGTACAGCACAAATACGCAGGCCAGGAAAATGTAGCTCAAGCAGGAGCTGCACAATGTGCAGAGAGAAAATATGAGCATCAATGACTACCACATGAAGGTGAAGAAAATTGCGGATGCACTTGCTTCCATTGGGTCGCCAGTGGATGATGACGATTTAGTTTCTGTGACCTTGAATGGTCTAGGAAAGGATTATGCATAGTTCCGGACATCCATTGCCGTCCGTGAAAAATTTCCTGATTTTGAGGAGTTGATTGCTCTTCTAATTTCTGAAGAGCAGAGAAATGGTGGTGCATCTTCTTCAGGAGGAACTTCAAAAGAAACTGTCTTCTACTCAAATGCTGGAAGGAGTAGAGGCAGAGGTAGAGGAGGCCGATCTGGAGGCCGTGGTAGAAATCAGAATATGCAGCAAACTCAAGAAAACCAGTCCTATGCAGGAGGACGTGGTAACTCTAGAGGCAGGGGGAGCCAAAGAGGTCGTGGTGGATGGCAGAGAGGCCAAAATGCAAACAGCAATGTTGAATGCTACTACTGTGGTAAAATGGGGCATATGGCTAAAGACTGCTACAAAAAGTAGAATGACATTATGAATGGAAAATTGTAGCAAGGCAATTATGCATCCTCTAGTAGATAGGGTGATGACAGAAATGAGCATTTGTTTATGGTACAACATATGACAAATTCTGTGACAAGTGCAGAAGAAATCAATGATGTGTGGTATGTTGACTCAGGTGCATCAAACCACATGACAGGTCATGCTGAATGGATGCAGGATGCAAGGAAAATGGAAAAACCAGGATTTGTGGAGACTGGTGATGATACTGCACATCCTATTGTGCAGATTGGCACAATTCCTTTGTCTATGCAGGATGGGAAAAAGAAATACTTGTCTGATGTATTTCATGTCCCGAACATCATCAAGAACCTGGTTTCTATTGGTCAAATGGTTGAGTAGGGCTTGCAGGTCAGATTCAATCCTCATGGATGCTTTGTTGAGGATATGAAAAATAATGGTCGCTTGATAGCAAAAGGAAAGAAGAAAGGCAGGATGTTTACACTGGATGCGGACATGCCTGAATTGAGTGCAGCAATGTTTGCACATGGGACCAGTGTAGTTGCAGATATTGATATCTTGCATAAACGCATTGGTCATGTTAATGTACAACGACTTAAATTAATGCAGGCCCAAAATGGGATATCAATGGTTAACTGGACTATCACATGGCACATACTGGACCATCTGGGCAGAGGTGAAAGAAAAAGTTATTCATACAATTCATGGAAATACCTACAAGCTTAAATGCCATGGAAGCGCTATAAATGCAACTGCAACATTAAAGCAAGTTCTCGAAGACCATGCATTACTGTAGCCTCATCTTCAACAAACAATGCTAGATGGATGTGTCGAATGCCAACAACATCTTCCTTTGGGAATGACAAAGAAGGTCGTCCTAGAAACTGTCAATAAAACTTTACAAGATAGAGATGAGAGCGTGATTTCACGATCAACCTTGTACAAAATTTGGCGTAGAGATTTTTGCCATGTCAAGGCACCATCAAAGCAAAGGATGTCAAAATGTAAGACATGTGATGAATTAAAAAATGCCATTGAACATAGTAAATGTGAGCAGTAGCGAGGAAGATATATTAAATGGCGATCAATCCATTTACGTCATGTGCAGGATGCTCGAAAGTTGTATGCTTCTTAGAGAGAGGAAGTTATTTCACATGTCGATAAGTCCATGTGCATCACCATTGATGGCATGGACCAGAATACAACCACTTTGCCACGATATAGACATATCCCACCGGCATTGGAGGGCAAACGTGGACTAAAAACACACTTGTGTGGAGTATTAGTACATGGATACCGAATCTTTTGTGATGTATGGATTGATAGTTTGCATGACCATGATAGTAACCAGGTTGTTACATCAATCATGAAAGCAATAAGAAAGGTCAGAGATGCTCGCGGATGTTTGCCTAACACATTGTGAATACAAGCTGATAATTGTTGGAGAGAGAACAAGAATAAATATATATTTGCTTTATGCTCTATGCTGGTTGGCTTGAAAATATTTGAAGAAGTGGAAGTTGGCTTTCTTCTTGTCGGCCATACACATGAAGACATAGATTAAATCTTCAGTGTTATCTCTGGTGAGTTGAAGGGAATGGATGTTTTGACAATGGAGGATATGCTATTTTGAATTGGGAAAAAAATTGGAGGTTCTCGCAAGGAAGAATCAGAAGTGGCTATCTTAGAGAGGATGGTAGATTGGAGAGCATTCATAGAGCCACATTTACAGACAAGAGATGATGCCCTAATAGGACACACAAATCCACACTACTTTCAGTTTCACATGCATAACAATATTCTAGGGATGCAATGGAAGCACTACTCAGTAGATGGAGATCATTTATGGAGTGAGTCATATGCTTTATTACAACGAATAATTCCATTGGAGGAAACTAGATTTGTTCTTGCAAAAAACAAATCACTTGACATAGATGAAATGAAAGGCTTGAAAGCCTTCATTAAACATCTTCAAAGTATGATGCAGAAATATCCTGAGCAATCAACTAAGAATTTGGAGACAATTAAATCAACTGAAGCACTTATCCAATCTTTAGAAAGACAAGAAAACTTAATGAGCATTGAATACTCTGAATCCTTTTGGCCGGAACAAGCTAGGTCACCAAGTTTTCCTTTGGATATAAATATGTTAGTAGATATGGAGGAAGCAGAGGAATACCTTTTACCTCGAAAATATTGTGGCAGGAAGTGAGACAAACCCTTACCAGAGTTTATACCATCTAATGAGATTCTAGAGGGTCTATTTGTTGCAATTTGGGCATCTGATCCAGGTTCAGAGTTGGATGACCAAGGTGGCCCAGTTTGGGTTGCAAAGGTTGCTAAGATAGAAAGGGATGACAAGGGAACTCCTATAACATTTACAGCTTTATGGTATGAACCAAAGCCATTGAAAAATCTCTCGAGAAGATATACAATAAAACAACTCTATGAGGGATGCTTGCAAAAGAAACGTGAATGGGTTCCAAATAATGAGGGATTAACAGAGGTGGAAGTCAGTAGCATTATTCATTGCTGGAAATTGAGGACACGAAGTTTTAAAAAGAAGCATGGATACAATGTTGAAAAATGTATCACAATCCCTGATCCAAGTCATGTCCATATTAAACATCATTTGGCAAGACTTGACCCATCAAGCTCAAATACATTACATGAATTTGATGACTCTGAATGAGATTCAGATGCATAAGATAATGTTTTGTATGCTTTTTTCCATACAAATGGTGTATCTATACACCACCAATAAGATAATTTATTGTATGGTTTGTTTTTCAAAAAAAGGGTGTATCTATACACCACTTATATATTGAATTCAACAAACTCTTTTTTTTCAAAAAAATGGTGTATCTATACACCACTTATATGTTGAATTCAACAAACTCTTTTCATATGGTGTCATATTTTCACTTCATAAAGATAAAATTGAACTTGAGCTAGGAGACTACTACTATTATTATTATAGTTATTGGATGGGGGCACCATGCACGAGTTTGGAAATTATAGCTTCACTGAGCCATTTTTTTTAAAATTAGAGGTTACCACTTGACTTTTTACTAGCTTAATAAGCCATATTTGTATATAAGTGACCCATTTAGTGCTCAAAAAAACCCAATTTTTTAGCTCACTAAGTGAAGTTGAGTGGAGAGGATATGCTCCAAAAAAAAGTCCAAACCAAGAGAGAAAGTCCAAAAATTTTGAATAGTGTGTTTCTTATAAAACAAAACTTTGAGTCAAAAAGTAAGATTTTAAAAAAGCAATTTAGAAAAATTGACATGACATGTTATTAAAACTAGAGTACATTAAAAAAAGAGGACTTCATGTTGTTAAAAGAGACACAAAGTAAGATTTTAAAAAATCAAATTAGAAAAAAAACTAGAGTACATTTAAAAAACTACATTACATTTAAAAAAAAGCATGACAGATTTGTACAAGAAGTAGATCATATAACTCAAAGCCATATGGTGTTAAAAAACACCTTCCATTAGCTCAGCCTAGAAGATGTCATCTTTGTCTCTTATAGTTACTTTAGAAAACACATAAGTCTATGGAATTAAATTTCACAGTTACTTTAAATTTCTATGGAATTAAATTTCCATCACTTGACTATTAAGTCATTAGAGAGAGCATATGTCCTCGAAAGTGCCTACTATGGCATTGGCTTCCTGAAAACAAGTAGACTGTAAACTTGCAGGCCGTGCGTAACCAGGGCTGGCATCGCAAATCTCCTCACAGACTCTCCTCACAACTTGTTTCGAATCTTCCGCCGACTTGTAAGCATTCAACAACTCTTCTTTTCTCTCTTGGCTTTCCTCATCTTCACCATTTTTTTCAATACAGCTTCTAGCCACCACCATATCTTGTACATTTAACTCGTTCGCATAAGAAGTACATGATTAAAAGACTTAGCAAAAAAGAAAGCTAAGGATATTCACCTCTTCTACTGAGTTCAAATCAAGCAGCCATGTGCATAACATATCCTCCTCGAATGATTTTCCCTTCATTGGTCCATACAAAAGAGATCTAAGATAGAATTTGAGTTCAAAAAATGAAGTCGGGTAGTAAGTAGTCATTGTCTGTCCATGGCAATGTGTTAGAGTAAGTATAGACTACACTTGTTGTCACTTCTTGACATGTAGATTGATATGCAATGCGCATATTCACTGTTGTTATATGTTTTGATGTGCAAATCAGCTCGAAAGTTAGTAGGTGCTATCGACATAGTAATGCGGCAATGTGACTTGGCACAACAAATAGAGTATATAACATGTCAGGTATCACATCAAGAGAATAGCCACATATATAATTGTGGATGGAGGGTGGGCTACAATTGATTTTTGGTACTTGGTCAAAGTTTTGAGATACAAAATGACACCACACTGTCAACAAATACGGATTTGCATCTCTATGCATTTATAACATGTACCATTCGAGCAATCATTGATTGTGAAATGAATGCCGTCAAAGAGTCAAAGAGGATAGAAGACCTCAACTTTACAAACATGGCTTCATTGGAAGAATTGGGAAGCTCTTTTAATGTTAGGGTTATGATTCAACATAGACCTCAGTATCTTGAATTTGGGGAGAGAGGAGATTTCAATTCTCTCTAGAGCTTCAAATGAGGTCAATAACAACGTTATGATGGCCATTCTCAGGTTTGATACAAACTTTTTCTCTGCTTGATAATTCAATATTTTGATTAAATCTAATAAGCTAATATTCATTTATTTGTTGGTGCGGTATAGTTATCTCACGATTTGGTAGAGCTGTACAAAACCGTGTGTATATGTTGGATTCCCTTGTTTCTCCTATACTTAGCGATAGCAAAAAGACAATAGCCGATGTTTGTAAATTGTTATAGCCTTTACATTTACATGGCGTGCGAGTCCTATTTATGGCATATCATGAGATGTAAGTATCATGGCAACCTTTATTTTCATCTTATACTGGCAACATTGTGTTAAATAATAATGGTTCTTAATTATTCGTGTAGGGAACATTGGAGTCTGGTGGTTTGGGACCTTGAAGACAACTATTGTTGGTTTGTTAACTCAATTGTAGGCTTTCATGGCTCAGTGCAAATGTAAGTATTCTATTAATCTGTTGTTACTTCTATATTATGTACCTTATGTAATAGACACACTAAGTTTTTTTAATATGTCATGATGATCAGGTCGATTGAGAAGTTGGTATCTGCTATCAGAGAAACAAGACAGTACAAAGACTCGGTAGACTTCCAAAAGCATTTAGTAGTAGAGCAGGAAGATGGGCATAGTTGTGGGTGGAGAGTTGCCTAAACTGCATGTTGATTTTCAAAGAGATTTTCTCACTTAAGCCACAGATCTCATCGAAAGACTCTTTGGAGCTCAAATATTCAGAGGAGGATATACAATTGTTTAGGGCTGAAATCATTCGAGACCTAATTGCTGCCATTAGAATACAATGTGCAACTGAAGCAATATCAGAGCTTGCATTTAAGGAAGAGGAGACTGAGTCTACTATGAAAGCACTGCACATTATAGAAGAAGTAGAGACCCAATGTACACCTACAGCACTAGAGCCTCCATTGGAAGCATTAGAAGAGTTGCCATAGCCTCCGCTTGCATTTAAGGAAGAGGATACTGAGTCTACTCCGAAAGCACTACATACTACAGAAGAAGTAGAGATTGAGTGTACATCTAGAGCACCACAGCCTCCATTGGAAGCATTAGAAGAGTTGCCACAGTCTCCACTAGAAGCATCAGAAGAGTTGTGATGCATGTATGATGTTGTGTTTGTAGTTTTTGTTGATTATACACCAATTTGTGACTTATTACTTAAGTGGCATTTACTGATGATATTTATATAATTATTTCATGCACACAATTTTATGATATGAATGTGTGATGATGTGATTATTTGGAAACAAATCCTTGTGTGATGAGAATTTTGATATGAATATGTGATGATGTAATATTTGTAATATATTTCTTCATGCACACAATTTTATGATATGAATGTGTGATGATGTGATTATTTGGAAATAAATCCTTGTGTGATGAGAATTTTGATATGAATATGTGATGATGTAATATTTGTAATATATTTCTTCATGCACATTTTATGATATGAATGTGTGATGATGTGATTATTTGTGAGATGAGAATTTTGATATGAATATGTGATGATGTAATATTTGTAATATATTTCTTCATGCACACAATTTTATGATATGAATGTGTGATGATGTGATTATTTGGAAATAAATCCTTGTGTGATGAGAATTTTGATATGAATATGTGATGATGTAATATTTGTAATATATTTCTTCATGCACACAATTTTATGATATGAATGTGTGATGATGTGATTATTTGTGTGATGAGAATTTTGATATGAATATGTGATGATGTAATATTTGTAATATATTTCTTCATGCACACAATTTTATGATATGAATGTGTGATGATGTGATTATTTGGAAATAAATCCTTGTGTGATGAAAATTTTGATATGAATATGTGATGATGTAATATTTGTAATATATTTCTTCATGAACACAATTTTATGATATGAATGTGTGATGATGTGATTATTTGGAATAAATCCTTGTGTGAGGAGAATTTTATTCAGTTGGACAGTCTCCACTCACTTAAAGTAGAGCATTCCCAATGCTACTCTCACTTTATTCCAACCCTTATCCTTATCATCTCCACTCACTTAAAGTAGAGCATTCCCAATGCTTCTCTCACTTTATTCCAACCCTTATCCTTATCATATTGCTCTCTCTCTCTCTCACTTGTAATATATTTCACTCGCAAGTATCAATTCCCAATGCTCCACTCACTTAAAGTATAGCATTCCCAATGCTCCACAAAATTTTATTCAGTTGGACAATCTCCACTCACTTTATTCCAACCCTTATCCTTATCATAGTGAACACATCGCGCCTCTCACTTTATTCCAACCCTTATTATAGTGAACACATCGTGCCTTAGTGCACTTGTATTCTTCCATCCTAGTCCTTCCACAAACTCTCTCTTATTTCTTACATCCTAGTCCTTCTGAGTAACTTGTATTCTTCTATCCTAGTCCTTCCACAAACACTCTCTTCTTTCATCCATCCTGATAACTTGTATTCTTCTATCCTAGTTCTTCCACAAACACTCTCTTCTTTCATCCATCCTAGTGCTTCTCATTAACTTGTATTCTTCCATCCTAGTCCTTCCATAGACACTCTCTTATTTCTTACATCATAGTCCATCTCCCTTTCTTTATCATCTCCCCACACATGGATGTCCTTGGCATTATCAAAGATGTGGACTTTGGAATTAACAATCTCAAAGAATGGATTGCTGACCAAGGAGCACAGAGAGAAACCAGAATTCGACAAGGTTCTCCTTTGACACACATGGAGAGAGAGGAATTTGATGCACAAAGGCACGCAGAGAGGGAGGAGACTCTCAAGATAGCAGAGAGAAATACTTTTAAGACGTATGATAAAAGCACGACAAGATCTCTCAGACTTCATAAGTAACCTGCGTTATCGTAGCTCTTGTCATGGGCGATTTGATGCAGATGTTGAGAGAACAATAAGAGCCTCTCAGAGAAATTATAAAGAAACAATTTGCGATTGCATAAATTTCTTCTTCGCATGTAATTATGTTGAGGATACAACTGTGGAGGCAGTGAAAGATTGGGTTGTTGAGAAGATAAGAGAGACCAATGATGAGATCTTCTAGACTTTGGGTGATTAAGAAGATAAGAGAGACTGTATTAAGGTGTTTTTTGACACCATATGGCTTTGAGTTATATGATCTACTTCTTGTACAAATGTGATGTGCTCTTTTTGAAATGTACTCTAGTTTTAATAACATGTCACACCATTTTTTCTAATTTGATTTTTTAAAATCTTACTTTTTGTCTCTTTTAACAATGTGATGTCCTCTATTTTTAATGTACTCTAGTTTTAATAACATCTCACGTCATTTTTTCTAATTTGATTTTTTAAAATCTTCCTTTTTGACTCAATGCTCTGTTTTATAAGAGCCTCTTTTTTTTAAATGTTTTATCCAAAATTATCTCACAAAATGAATTTGGATAGTGCATGAGTCCAAAATTAATGAAATAGGTGTTATATTGTTTCGGTGGGTAGATAGCACTTGATTTCACACACAGAGGCCACCATTATAAAGCCTATTCAGTTATCTCACGGCATTGTGCACATCATTTCAGCCTTCTAAAGCCTCTTGGCTATTCCTGGAATCATTGCCACAAGCCTTGTAATACAGATCAAATTTTATATATTGCAGTTCTATCTTCACCGATAGTTCAAAGATTTCACTTGGCATAGTCAGTGTATTTGTAGTTGATTCATACATATATTTTCACAACATTTTTGAGTACATTTCTTGCACCATGTCTATGACCAGCAACCTTAATCTGGAGGCATCTGCTAAGTTAGACAACTCTAATTACAGTACATGGAAATACTGAATGGAGACCATTCTTGTACTTCAGGACAAATGGGAGTATGTCGATGGGTCTACACCTAGACCATTGGATGATCCGACCACCAGTAGCTCTACTCCATCTATTGTCAGAGCACCAGCAATAGGATCTACAGCTACACAAATAGCTTCCACACCAGTAGCAAATCCTGCCATTGCCCGAGCTCAGGAAGAATGGGATAAGAAAGACAAGTATGCTTATCATCTGACCAAGCAAAATGTGCAAGATATGCTAGGACAGCTCAACACAGTTAAGACATCAAAAGAAGCATGGGATATGTTTGCAGCTCTCTATGAGTCCAAGAACACATCTAGGATTCTCACACTAAGAAACCAGATCAGTTTTTGCAATAGTAGCGAAACCGGTCATGCTTATGTACTTCACATAAAAGACTACAACAATCAACTTGCAACAGTAGTAGGAGAGACTATAAACCTCGCAAAAATGGTTCAAGTAGTCCTGAATGGACTAGGAGAGAGATACGAGAATCTAGTTTAGAGTATTGCCATCCAACGGCAAATTTCGACACTGGAAGAACTTCAGTTCAGTCCTACTTGGTGAAGAACTCAGAACTCAGGCAATTCAAGCATGCAAAGGTCATTTTAATGATCAGGTATTCACAGCTTCAGAGAGAAGTAGAGGCAAAGGTAGAGGCAGAGGTAGATCATATAAAAAAAGTGGTCATCATCAGTGAAGCCGGAATCAACATCACCATCAGCATTAGCATCATCCTCAGCAGCATTAGAATTAGCAAAGAGGAAATCATTCCAACCGAGGAAGATTTCAAGGACGAGGGAATGCATCCACCAATGTGTCAAACATTCAGTGCAACTACTATCACAAGTTTGGACACTATGAAAGAGATTGCCGCAAGAAGTAGTACGACCAATGCAGTCAATCCAATAGGGGGACGAGCATTTTATGAGCAAAATCTTCCGAGCGTCCGAGCGAAAATATGCATAAATATGGCAAAAATCGATCAGAAGAAAACATAGTTTCACTTAGAAATATGCAAAGTATTATAGAAATGCCTATTTTATAAAAAAATCTTTAGGTGAATCTGTAGGAATGGTGAGAGCATAATGGGATGGCTTTTGAAGAAACCCACATGTAGAGTAGACTTCTCTATGAAAATTCCCTTATGATCCTTCTTACAACTTTTACTTAATAGGAGGTGACATTGAAAACCCTCTCTCAACCTATCTTCATGAAAGAGTTTCTTCAAAGAAAACTCATTGAAGCAAGCCATCCAGGTAGTTTCGCCAGCGAAACCCCTTTGAAGCAAGTCTCCCAAGGTAGTTTCGCTGGCGAAACTACCTTAGACAGCACTTTTAAAAGTGACATAACTTTCATATCCAATGTCCAAATATAGTCATTCAACCACTCAAATTGATTGGAACACCCCATTTGAGCACATCTATGGAGTTATATTTTGGAAAATCTTTCATATATAGTATTAAATATTACATGTATTTTATGAGAGTGATATATAAGCCTAAGTTAATACTTATTTATAGTAATTTAAACTTCTTTAGAAACATGTCCATAAATATGCTATAAAAACACTAAAAAGATATTGCCATATGATATAAATGTGTTAATAAGTAATTATATATGCATAGTATTATTACATTGAGAGTGATTATGAGGAATGTTTCTTAAAGGAATCAACACTTTTTTAAGGTAATAACAGGGGTACAAAGGGATGTCTCTAAATAAGAAAATTATGTTGTGTAAAAATGAATGAGTGATTAGTCTGTATATTTTTATGATGAAGGGATCTAGTTCTAGTGAAAATAAAAGTGTAAAAACCATGTTTCCTAAAGAAAAACATTTTTAAAAATCTCTTGAAAAACACGCTCGGATAAACCTGCTCATAGGTTTTTGCTCGTAAAATTGACACACCCATCCAATAGTAATCGACACTAGCACAATTTATGACAAATCCAAAATAGCCTCATTGGAATTGTAGCCAAAAGAGTCTTGAGATACATCAGAGGTACAAGACAGTTTGGGATAGAATACAAAGGAAGTCATCCACAGTTGCATGGATACTATGATAGTAACTATGGCGGAGATCATGAGACCAGGAGGTCGACACAGGGATATGCATTTTTCCTTGGTCAAGGTGCTATATCATGGTTGTCAAACAAACAGCCAACTGTTTCTTTGTCTTCGACTGAAGCAGAATATAGAGCACTCACTACAGGTGCACGTGAGGCTATATGGCTTAGAAGACTATTGTCAGAAACAGACTACTTTGATGAGTCAAAGCCAATAACAATATACTGTGATAATCAATTAGCTCAAACATTGGCCAAGAATCCAATATATCACTCCAAGACAAAACACATTGATGTCAGAGAGTACTTCATCAGAGAAAGAGTGTTACTTGGTGACATCACACTGTAGCATTGTGATTCTCTAGCATGTAATTTGTGGGTTGATACAAGCTGGCAATTGTTGCGAGCTACACACAGCCGGCTAGACTTTCAATGGGTTGTTATCAACTGGGCGAATGCGAGCCACAATTAACGAAAGCCAAGTATTTTTATTTTCCTACAAAGTACATATAAACTATAATATATCATTTACTATTTCACATCCAAGTGCGAGCAGTTACCGATGGGCATATGTGGACCATCCACTGGCACATGGTTTAAAGATATTATGTATCCATTGTGAGTAGTTACAAGTCAGCATACGCGAACTCCCCACTAGCACACATAGATACTTGCTTTAAAAACAATCTATCTTTTTTACTAATTCTTTGTAGCCTATATAGCTAATGACTACTAAACATCTAATTTCTTTACAAGTTCATAAATACTAAGAATTATTAGGTTTAACTAAATTTTAAAAGCTAATTGGCTAATGCCTACAAAAACAACTTTCTTTTTTATTTTTTCATGAAAATAACTTCAAATTTATTCAAAACAAATACTATTCTTTACGAAAACAATCCTTTCAAATCACAAACGACTAACCATAAACTAAGACCTTTGCATTTATCCATTTTGCATCCTAGTGTGGGTACAGATCAGCTGGCCTGAGTGAGCCAACCACCGACATTGGAAACTTTTTAAAAGGATACCATAAAATAAGAGTTGTGCATTTATCCATTTTGCATCCTAGTGCAGGTAGATATTAGCTAGCTTGAGTGAGCCCAACATTAACATTAAACACTATTTAAAAGGATAGAAAAAATTACAAATTAGTTTGGAAGCTTTCTTTATCCCTTTTTTCTTGTCCTTCTTTGTTTTTTTGAGACTCCAGGCAGAGATAGATTCTCAAGAATGCAAATAGTACAAGGTGGGAGCACTATATATAAGATATTGTATTGCATGTTATATCGATAGTACTAGATGGTATGCAGAGAAAACCTGTGCGATAGTTGAACTATACCATGCGTTATATCCTATCATCGCTTGGTATAGATAAATACCAAGCGCTATATTTATCAATTTATCGCAAGATATGTAGTTTTACCATGCGATAATGGGCTACAGCCGGTCTCGATAAAAAAACATGGCAATTCACTGCACAAGCAAATCCACCACCAAGGTTGTGGTGCCATATCTACGTCGTCAGCGGCCATGATGAAAACAGTTGCATCTTCAACATGCGTAACAACTTGCCTCGACCTCAATAATACCAAGCGGCACCCATGCTAGTGTACATGTAATCGGCACTTGCACAAGTGCCCCTAGTTGAGGCTAAATCCTATTCTTGTTTAGACACAAGTCCCACAATTACTCAAGAATTTGAATCCATGACCATATCCAAGAGCGCCAAATCTAGCTCCTCAGGCAGTTCCATTACATCAATTACAAGCCGAGGAAGTAGACTCGCTATTCAAGTATGAAGCAGAGTATCCAGTGAACTATGTAGAAGGCACAAAGGGTCTAATACTAGTCTACGTAAATCAAGTTGGACCCAATACATATCGAGCACCAATTAAGTGCTACGGGTGTGGAGAAAATCACCGAATCGCAGAGAGCCCTCATTGTGGTAGCCCCACTACTTTCCAACCACTCTGTAGATATTGTGGCATAGGGCATGCCTGTATGGATTGTCCCATGAAAAATAAGGTCCCAGAACAAATAGAGGTTAAACTTGACATCCCAATCAGCATCATTGGGGTGGACCATCAAAGTCTAGGGCCCATAAGCATAATATCACAATCTATGAATGTGATTACATGCCAGTAGAAAGAGGCCACCAAGGACCCTAACATTCCAATCCAACCTTAACGAGTTCTTAAAAACAAAGTACAAGTGGCTCCATCTCTACCAAGTATTGAGTAGCCGAGCTCATCCACATCAACTCCTGAGCCTCAAATAAAAGAAACTCCATACCCAAATGCAGAGGTGGAGAAGGCTTGTTTTTAGGCACTTCAACAATGGGTACAAAAGGAACAAGCTCAATTTGAGGTTGAGAAACAAGCTCAATTTGAGGCTGAGAGACAAGCTCAAGATCCAATCCATGACTTATCCCCACAAAGTATTGCTACTGTACTCGAGCCTCTGTTCCAACAATAGACTCCACAACATAATGTACTGCCATGTTAACTTGAAGGAGACACACTCTCTAGCATCCTGAGTTGCCCTGTGTCAACAATTCCCATCAGAATCCTCCTATGGAATTGTCCCAATCTCTGGGAGAACTTCAAAGGATGGATTGAACTCACAAATTCCCCTACACCTATGGATGACATCGAAGATATCCCTATGCGGATGGGTGAGAGAGATGACATACGCAACATTACTATGCCTTTGATCCACAAGGCATATAATGAAGTCCAAGCCATAGTGGATGGTGGAGCAGGTGTAAATGTCCTATCAAAGGAGCTATGTGATGAATGGGGTCTCCCACCAATGCAAAAGGCTAATTTCAACATATGCCTTGCAGATGATTCATGGGCTAAATCCTTGGGAATAGTGAATGGCATGTCGACAAAGGTTGTAGGAGTCCGCTTTTCCCTTCAATTCACAATCTTGGATCTTCCCAAAAAATCCTATCAAAACTTACTTGGAAGTCCTTGGTTATGGGAAGCATCAATCCTCCATGACTAGGGAACCTCAGGGGGGTCACTATGTATAAACCCTCTATATCACGTGCGTCCAAGGCCTATATTTAAAATCCCTTATCTGTAAATTTTTTCATTAATAAAATGTACCCCTTTTCTATACAAATCTGTAAATTTTTTCCAAAACTATTTTAAATAGTCCCTTATGTATATTTATTTTTGTAAATTTTAGAAATAAAAAATATCCTTCTATTGAACTCACGTGATAGGGTTACATATGATGAGTGACCCCTCCGAGTAGGGAACTGATAGATTGACAATCCAAAATCACGACAGTGTAGTTAGGGTGAATATGGGGACAAGACCTATAAAACCAATTGTGCTTAGAGCGTTGGATGACACATCTTCAATGACAAACTCAAACAAATCAGTTCCCCTGCAACAACATGCCATAGTGGGTGATTCACAAAGAAATGTAAATAACTGGATACAAACATTGGCAACCATCGATAACTGCCATTCATTAGACCCCATCTTCTCACAGATAGATGCTAAGGTGCTACAGGTAGATCCTCCACTCACACATGAAGAACCAATCAATCTAGAGGTGCCATTCTTGATGGCTGACCTCGAGTGGGATAATGAACCTGAAGAAGGTACCCAGACTAATGATGAGTCTGATTCTCCTTGGGACCTTGAAACTGAGGCTCAGAATGCTGAAATTGAAGACCAAATATTTGATAATGACTTAGCCATTCTACATGCCCTAATGTTAGTCGAACTCCCAAAAGTTGAGCCTCCATAGTTCAATAACAGCAGATGATCCTGTAAGAAAGCTGAAGGAGGAAATCACAAAAAAGCCAAGGCCGAACACTTCAATGAATTCAAACGATTCCAAACGAGGATCCTCAAATTGTATCTTGAAAAGCTAGCTCCCTCAAAATTAGAACCACCACCTCTTGAATGGTCCCCTGAGGGACAAGAAGGAGTATGTGCAACAAATGAACCCTTACTTGGAAACACCTTACCAGTGGAAAAGTATAAACCATATGTGCAGATGAAGCTCGATCGAGAGACTTCAAAAAAAGGAAGCCAAAAAGGGCCTAACAAATTGGTTAATGAAACTATGCCACGCAGTACACATGGCACATGTCAAGCTAGTTCAACACCATTAGAGGCCAATCTTCGAGAAGTGTCAAAGTACTTTAAGAATTACACAAGTGGCAATGTCCCAATAGCAATGCCAAGACCACTAAGAGAATATGAAGTTCAAGAAATAGATAGCATTAGAGAAACTCCAATCTATGAGGGACCGGCAAAAACTTGCGCAATAAACCTTGCCCTTGAAGGGGAGGAAGAAAAATTAGTTTTTATTGGGAAACAGCTTCGATAATGAAGCATAAGCGAGTGGAGGACAGCAAGACCTTGGGTGGAACCGGTTCGGAGTGAACCGTGTTCACACTGTAACCTGTAACAAAAAAGTATACATGAGGTGGCATAGGGCCTTAACCCCAACAACCTCCCACCTGAAGGCAATGTGCCTCAAAAAATCAGAGATTATAGCAAGTACATATAGAATGTACAAGGCCAAAACATGAGATATGGCCTATCCAACACCCATCAGTGCCCTGCAATGTGCAAACCACTTTGCTGGCAAGATCTTCGTGAAAAGATCCATAGGGTTATCATCAGTATGGATTTTGACAAGTTCTAACAACTTGTCATGCAATACCTCACGAATAAAGTGTTACTTAACATCAATGTGCTTGGTCTTCTGATGAAAGACCGGATTCTTTGCCAACATAATAGCACTCTGGCTATCACAATGCAAAGAAGGAATATCCCCTGAAAAACCCAAGTCTCCCACCAAACGTGAAAGCCATATGGCCTCCTTGCAAGCCTCAGTGGCTGCAATATACTCTGTCTCCATGGTAGACAATGCTGTGCATCTCTGTAACCTAGATATCCATGAAATAGCACCACCTATGAAAGTAAAAACGTAGCCCATGGTGGACTTACGGTTGTCTGCATGCCCTGCATAATCTGAATCTGTGTATCCATGCACTTCTGCATCTTGCTTGCCAAAACATATGCACACATCTTGAGACCCCTTAAGGTATCTCAATATACCCTTAATTGCCTCCCAATGCCTTATCTACTGACCACTCCAACTGCAAAAGCAATATCTGGTCTAGTAGCAACCATGGCGTACATCAGACTACCACATGCAGAAGCATAAGGAACCTTGGCCATCTGAGCCCATTCATCATTTGACTAAGGGCTGTCCTTTTGGCTAAGTTTCAAATATGGTGGGAAGGGTGTGCTCAAAGCCTTCCCCTTATCCATATTGAACCTCTCCAAAACTTTGCCAATGTAGTCTTTTTAAGAAAGATAGAGTAAACCCTTTGACCTATTCCTCACAATCTGCATACCAAGAATGTGATTTGCATCACCAAGATCCTTCATGTCGAAGGTTTTGTGCAGTTTTGCCTTCAAAGCATTCATATCAATAGATGACTCCCCAGCAATAAGCATATCATCAACATAAAGAATGAGTATAAGAAGACTATTGTGATGCCCAAAATTGATATTTTTAATTTGGCATTGGTATTATTTTTCTCTATGTTTGATAAGAGTTTGAATATCAAGTGATAGCCTAGCAGCTCTCACTTATTTATATTTTCTATGATATTGTATGGGATGGAGAGGATGAGTGGAATGGCTCATTGTAAATACCATAGGTATGAATTATAAATACCTTGGTATGGGGAGAGAATTATTTGTGTATGGGATATTATGGAGTTTTTTAGAAAATAGGAAGAGTGAGTCATATAAAGAGGTGGGCTCATGTCCATGTGTTCCAATAATATAAGAGAGGCCACATGCCAAGCGTTTGGAAGGCATGTGGAGGAGTGTGAAGTCAAGAGGAATCCTTCTAGAACTCCTATGTGGAATAAGGAGGATGTGGACATGTGGAAAAGAGAGGGTCCCTATGGGCTCCATGTGAGGAGACTCTTGATTTTCTCAATATTTTAAGAGTCTTGAGCATCTTGTGATGGGACATATGGCAAGAGTAGCCAAAAAGGACATGGATGGTGACATATGTGCTTATGTGATTGATGGGGAAAGGAATCTACAGGCAGCAATTGTAAATGGGTGAAGGAGGGTAACAAAATCTCTATAAAAGGAGCCCTTCTCTCCCTTGTTCATCAATCTCTTCCACCATTAGGCCTCATGTTGCTGTAGCTCTAGTCTCCCTAAGCCTCTTCCATGAGCCTTCTCTCCCTCTTGTAGATATTCTCTTATGTAGACTCTTGAGTCCATTTCTCTCTATGAGTAGTCTTGGAGCTTCCGCTCCCTCTTGTATGTATGAAACCTCTTCTTCTCCCTTGTGTTTGTAGTGTTGCATTGGATTCTCACTCTATTTGTAATGAAGGTCACTTCAGGTTCTCTCTCTCTTGAGTGTCTCTTCCCTTTTCTTTCTTTCAAAGCCTTAAAAGTCCTTTCTATTCGGCTGCTCACTGTGCACACATGGTCCATTTGTTTCCCGAGCCACCATGCAAACTTCTTTCCCTCTTCTAGGCAAAATCTATGAGGGGTGGATCGTTGATGAAGGTGGAGTCTTGAGGGAGCATCCTGCTCAGGCGAAATTAGCATGGGTAGAGGGCAGTTTTCATGACAGTTTGACCCCCTAATAGTATTTTGCTCATAACTTTCCGCTCAATAGTCCGATTTTAATGGAATTTATATCAGCGCGAAGCTGTCTTTAAGATGCATGTTTGTATG
This sequence comes from Dipteris shenzhenensis, assembly GCF_047967505.1. Classification (NCBI taxonomy): domain Eukaryota; kingdom Viridiplantae; phylum Streptophyta; class Polypodiopsida; order Gleicheniales; family Dipteridaceae; genus Dipteris; species Dipteris shenzhenensis. The sequence continues at coordinate 20,951,986 of NC_141618.1, read as the reverse complement.
TGATCAAATCTTGAATCAGATACTGTTGCAAAAAGTTATGATTCTCTGTGTCTGACAGTCTATTTTCATGACAGTTTTTACCCCCGTCTAGTAAACTATCCATAACTTTTTGGCCGCTTCTCTGTTTCTTATGAAACATATATCAGCGCCAAGCTCTCTTTAAGGTGCATGTCTTTAGTTCTTAGATCTTGAATCAGATACTACTATTGCAAAAAGAGACACTCAAGAGAGAGAGAACCTGAAGTGACCTTCATTACAAATAGAGTGAGAATCCACTCCAATACTACAAACACAAGGGAGAAGAAGAGGTTTCATACATACAAGAGGGAGCGGAAGCTCCAAGAGTACTTATAGAGAGAGAATAAACTAGAGAGAGATGGACTCAAGAGTCTACATAAGAGAATATCTACAAGAGGGAGAGAAGGCTCATGGAAGATGCTTGGGGAGACTAGAGCTATAGCAACATGAGGCCTAATGGTGGAAGAGATTGATGAACAAGGGAGAGGAGGGCTCCTTTTATGGAGATTTTGTTACCCTCCTTCACCTATTTACAATTACTGCCTGTAGAGTTCTTTCCCCATCAATCACATAAGCACGTATGTCACCATCCATGTCCTTTTTGGCTACTCTTGCCATATGTCCCATCACAAGATGCTCAAGAGTCTTAAAATATTGAGAAAGTCAAGAGTCTAAACACATGGAGCCCATAGGGACCCTCTCTTTTCCACATGTCCACATCCTCCTTATTCCATATAGGAGTTCTAGAAGGATTCCTCTTGACTTCACACTCCTCCACATGCTTTCCATACGCTTGGCATGTGGCCTCTCTTATATTCTTGGAACACATGGACATGAGCCCACCTCTTTATATGACTCACTCTTCCTATTTTCTAAAAAACTCCATAATATCCCATACACAAATAACTCTCACCCCATACCAAGGTATTTATAATTCATACCTATGGAATTTACGAGAGCCATTCCACTCATCCTCTCCATCCCATATAATATCATAGAAAATAGAAATAAGTGAGAGCTGCTAGGCTATCACTTGATACTCAAACTCTTATCAAACATAGAGAAAAATAATACCAATGCCAAATTAAAAATATCAATTTTTGGCATCACAATGGTATCTTAGCATAAAAGCTTCTTTCTGATATCCCATTCTCAATGATAAATATCTTTGTCAGTTAGTTTGAAAGCAGCAGGAAGTGAAGAGGTGCGTGAAGTTTATTACCCCTAACTTCATGTCACATCTTTTGGTGGAGACGTCGGGTACATTTGGTATTGGATTCTCATCACCTTACTAAATGGTCTCAGGTGTACTTGACTGCATGTTATGCCTTGAAGAGGCATGTGTTTTGATGAGATAAAGAAGATGCCTGGAAGAACTCCATTAGAAGAGATTGCAACCCGTTTAATAGAACTTGAAGATTGTGAAGGTGATGCTCAAGCTATTTGCACAGTCACCATGATCATATCCTTTATGTTTGCACTGTTGAATATGTTGTTGAATCGACAATGCCGACAGTAGGCACAATGATAGATTGGGGATTGTTCCATGCACTGGTAGCTTGGTGTGAAGAAGAGTTGAGTCTTTGGGTAGTTTTTGACTATAACAGTGGAGTGGTGATTCTTAATGCTTTCAACTTCTTTTGCATAGGCAAATGATGAAGAGTACAATATCTTGAAGGTTTTATGTGCACTTACTATTGTGAGAAGGGTGAGTCTAGAATGCAAAACATCCAAGAGAGGCTGCAATTATGAACTACTACATAAGATTCCACAAACATGTGTGTACTCTCATCTAGTAAGAGCTATTAAGTTCTAGATGTAACCTATGCCACAATGAAAGAAGGGCAAGAGTGTCTTTAAATTGGATTTAGACACGCGTGAGCAACGGGTGCTTACCTCCTCATTAGCTGGTCTTGGTAGCAAGCAATCATTGGCAGTGGATCTAAAAATTGAGAGTTGATGGAGGTGCATCGATTAATGTCATGAGTGAGAAGACCATGATAGATGTTGATTTAAAATACTCTAGTAGTACCTCTCCTTATCGCATCAAATTGGCTGACAACACTAGGGTTAAGACCTTGGGAGTTGTAAAGAATTTAGAAGTGGATGTATGTGGAATTTCTATGCCGACTACTTTTCAAGCTATCCCTACCAAGCCAGATGCACGTGCCTATCCATTGATTTTGGGAAGGCCTTGGCTATGCAAGGTGAAGGCTGTTCAAAAGTGGGATACTGGAGAATTGATTTTGCAAGGAAATGATAAGAAGGTGCGCTACAACATCAGAAGCCGCAAAAAGGAAGTTGTCAAGGAGGAGTCTTCAACATCAGAGAGTTCAAACTCTGACTTAACCGATGAAGAAGAAGAAACAAGGTGTAGCTCTGAGGAGTCCAACTCAGAGGGTGAGGTGGAAGGAGTGGCCTTTGGTCTTTGTCTTGGTGCTGGTCAGGATGAGTCAGGAAGGAACAAGGTGGTGGTGCAAGAAGATCCTATAGAGACACTTCATGTGGAGGATGTGGAGCACACTAAACGACGCCAACGCAATGAAGAGCTTCTTGGTGATTCTCTATCAGGTAGTGAGAAGCTCCGATACTTAGATATGCTAGATGATTTTCCATGTCTCTTTGCAACAAGCTATTCACAGGTTCGACCAGTCTCTATTGTGGAGCACAAGATTGAGTTGAAGCCAGAAAGAAAGCCAGTTGTGCAACGCTTAAGGTGATTGGGGGTGATCCAAGCTGAGGCACTAAAGAAATAGGTAACACAACTACTTGAGGCGGGATTCATCTTTCCTGTTGATGATTTAGAATGGATATCTCTTATAGTTATCACACCAAAGAAAGGAAATAAGTGGCGAGTTTGTGTGGACTTTCGTCCTTTGAATGCATGCACTAAGAGGGATCATTTTCCTTTGCCATTCCAAGATGAAATACTAGACCAAGTAGTAGGGCATGAGATGTATTCTATATGTGATGGGTATTCTGGGTACTTTCAAATTCGTATTCGGGAGAAAGATCAAAAGAAAACATCATTTGTCACACCTTGGGGAGCTTTTGCTTACAGAGTGATGCCTTTTGGGTTGACCAATGCACCAGCTACATTTCAAAGGTTCATGAGTCAAGTCCTGAAGCCTTACTTGGGAAAGTTCATACGGGTGTTTTTGGATGATTTTTGCATTTATTCTTGGTGCATAGATCACATGGAGAAGTTAAAGATGGCCTTAGCTAGGATTGATGAAGCAAAAGGGTGTCTAAATCCTAGCAAGTGTCATTTGGCTCAAATAAAAGTAGTCTTGTTGGGGCATATTGTGTCTCAAGAAGGCCTACAAATGGATCCTAACAAGGTTCAAGCAATCATGGCATTGCCAAGTCCTGAGAGTGTCACTGGTGTTTGCAGAATTATAGGAAAGAGCAAGTATTATCAACGCTTTTGTGATGATTTCACAGAGATAGTGCATCCCATGAACTTGTTGACAAGAAAAGGAGTTTCTTTCCAATGGGGTGTGGAGCAACAAGAGTCTTTCCAGCAACTTAAGGAGGCCATGAGTAAGGGCCCAATATTGAAGCCCCTTGATTGGTCTCAAGACTTTTATATAAATCCAAGTGTATCTTTGCATTCAGTTGGTGTTGTATTGCTACTAAAAGGAGAGGCAGGTAGAATGCAACCCATCTATTATGCCAGCCGACAGCTTACAGATGTGGAAACAAGGTATGAAGAAATGGAGCAACAAGCTCTCTCTTTGGTGTTTTCCGTCAAAAAGTTTCGCTCCTATTGATTACCTCGACCATTTTTCTTCCTTTCCTCTCAGTCTATATTAGCATATCTAGTTCGCAAGCCTAATCCTGGGGGGAGATTTACAAAATGGTTGTCAGAGTTTTAAGAGTTCTCTTTCTCTTTTGTCACTGAAAATACCACTAGGTCCACTATGGCAGATTTGCTCACAGGACGGGAGAATCTAGGAGCAGAAAAGAAATGTAAGGAGAACATTAAAGAGGAAAGGGATACACCACCAATAGCTTTTGTTTTGTAATTTGATGGGGCTTTTAGTCCTTCATGCCAACAAGGAGCCGGGGGGATAGTCTTGATGAATCCTAAAGGTCAAGAGGTATGGGCAAGAGGACAAGAGCTTCTAGGTATCATAACTAACAATGCAGCTGAGTATAATGCTTTGATTCTTGGTTTGGAGGGTTTTCTTCAAAGTCAAGTTAAAGAATTGGAAGTAAGAGGAGATTCTTAGCTTATTATAAAGCAAATGCAAGGGCATTACAAGACAAGAAGTCCTCATTTGAAGGAGCTTAATTAAAAGGCTATGGCACTATGTAGTCAGTTTGATTTTTGCAAGTTTGTTCATATAAACAGAAAAGAAAATCAAAGGGCAGATGAGTTAGCTACTCAAGCCATTGTAGTACAAGACCGGGGGGTGGTTTCTTTAGTAGACACCGGATGGCTAGAACTGCAAGATGTTCAGCAATATGTGGAAGAAGGCATGTTTTCTCAAGGGTTAACTCCACAACAGAAGCAAAGATTGGTAAGGAAGACCTATCCCTATACTATTGTTGATGACATTCTTTATAAATTGGGAAAAGATAAGGTGCTCCGTCAGGTCATCCATCCCATGGAGACTAGGAGAATCCTAGAAATGTGTCATGAATGCTCTGGTCATTTTGCTTCAGCAAGCACAGCTATGAGAATTCTTAATGCAGGATACTTTTGGCCATGCCTCCATAAGGATGTATACGAATGGTGTCGAAGTTGTAAAGTATGCCAAAAGTTTGGAAGGCGACAATTGATTCCTGGGCCCTTGAAGTCTATTCCAGCATATGGACCATTTAAGAGGTGGGGGTTGGACTTTGTGGGACCACTCCCTTGCTCATCTCAAGGAAAGCATTATTTATTGGTGGCCACAGATTATGCAACTCGATGGGCAGAGGCCAAGGCCACAGTCAATAGCAAGGCAAGCATAGTTGCCAAATTTCTCTTTGATCAAATTTGTTCACGCTTTGGTTGTCTTGGAAATTCTCACTGATGGAGGAACCTCTTTTAGAAATGAACTAATTGAATATGTGGTGCATAAGCTAAAGATAAATCATAGCATGTCCACGCCATACTATCCCCAATGTAATGGCTTGGTTGAGAAAACAAATGGATTGTTGTGCAATTCAATGGGAAAGCTTGTTGACACCAAGAAAAGGCATTGGGATAGGCACTTAGTAGAAGTTTTATGGGCTTACTGAACCACACACAAGCTAGCTATTGGGTTTACACCATTCCAACTAGTGTATGGAATAGAAGCCATTTTACTGATTGAATTGGAGATACATAGTCTTCGCACAGCTGTTGCAAGAATAGAAGGATAGGAGGATGCCTATGCTCAATGCTTGGTACAGCTAGAAGCCTTGGATGAATGCAAATTATAGGCCTTACAAAACTTGGAATCTTCTCAAAAAAGGCGCAAGGCCCGTTTTGACACCAAATTACGCAAGAAGAAAGATATTGCAGAAGGAGAGTTGGTAATGAGATTTGATAGCCATCTGGACAAGCGGCTAGACAAAAAGTTTATCGATCGATGGGAGGGACCATATCGAATCAAAAAGAACTTCACAAATGGAACCTATCCGCTTGAGGAGGTTGATGGCATGGTGATACCCGGACGCACAATGAGTATCGCCTTAAATTCTTCTATGCTCGACCACCTTGAGGGCCAGTAGACCCTCTTTGTACTAGAGAGGATCTACTGGGGGAGGAAAGATGTGATGCCCAAAATTGATATTTTTAATTTGGCATTGGTATTGTTTTTCTCTATGTTTGATAAGAGTTTGAGTATCAAGTGATAGCCTAGCGGCTCTCACTTATTTCTATTTTCTATGATATTATATGGGATGGAGAGGATGAGTGGAATGGCTCACTGTAAATACCATAGGTATGAATTATAAATACCTTGGTATGGGAGGAGAGTTATTTGTGTATGGGATATTATGGAGTTTTTTAGCAAATAGGAAGAGTGAATCATATAAAGAGGTGGGCTCATGTCCATGTGTTCCAATAATATAAGAGAGGCCACATGCCAAGCATGTGGAAGGCATGTGGAGGAGTGTGAAGTCAAGAGGAATCCTTCTAGAACTCCTATGTGGAATAAGGAGGATGTGGACATGTGGAAAAGAGAGGGTCCCTATGGGCTCCATGTGAGGAGACTCTTGACTTTCTCAATATTTTAAGAGTCTTGAGCATCTTGTGATAGGACACATGGCAAGAGTAGCCAAAAAGGACATGGATGGTGACATACGTGCTTATGTGATTGATGGGGAAAGGAGTCTACAGGCAGCAATTGTAAATGGGTAAAGGAGGGTAACAAAATCTCTATAAAAGGAGCCCTCCTCTCCCTTGTTCATCAATCTCTTCCACCATTAGGCCTCATGTTGTTGTAGCTCTAGCCTCCCCAAGCCTCTTCCATGAGCCTTCTCTCCCTCTTGTAGATATTCTTTTATGTATACTCTTGAGTCCATTTCTCTCTAGTTTATTCTCTCTCTATGAGTAGTCTTGGAGCTTCCGCTCCCTCTTGTATGTATGAAACCTCTTCTTCTCCCTTGTGTTTGTAGTGTTGGAGTGGATTCTCACTCTATTTGTAATGAAGGTCACTTCAGGTTCTCTCCCTTGAGTGTCTCTTCTCTTTTCTTTCTTTCAAAGCCTTAAAAGTTCTTTCTATTCGGCTGCTCACTGTGCACACATGGTCCATCTGTTTCCCAAGCCACCATGCAAACTTCTTCCCCTCTTCTAGGCAAGATCTATGAGGGGTGAATCGTTGATGAAGGTGGAGTCTTGAGGGAGCATCCTACTCAGGCGAAATTAGCATGGGTGGAGGGCAGTTTTCATGATAGTTTGACCCCCAGTTAATATTTTACTCATAACTTTCTTCTCAATAGTATGATTTTAATGAAATTTATATCAGCACAAAGCTCTCTTTAAGGCGCATGTTTGTTATAATCAGATCTTGAATCAAATACTGTTGCAAAAAGTTATGATTCTCTGTGTCTGATAGTTTGTTTTCATGACAAATTTTCCCCCCGTGTAGTAAACTATCCATAACTTTTTGGCTGCTTCTTTGTTTCTTATGAAACATATATCAACGCCAAGCTCTCTTTAAGGCGCATGTCTCTAGGGCTTAGATCTTGAATCAGATACTGCTGCAAAATGTTATGAGTCTCTGTGTCTGATAGTCTATTTTCATGATAGTTTTTACCCCCTTCCACTAAACTGTCCATATCTCTTCCAGTAAAGGTATCTTCATTCTCATATGAGGGAGGAAAGTATAGTGTGGTATCTTGGCATAAAAGCTTCTTTCTAATGTCCCATTCTCAATGATAAATATCTTTGTCAGTCAGTTTGAAAGCAGCAGGAAGTGAAGAGGTGCATGAAGTTTATTACCCCCAACTTCATGTCACACTACCATCTCTTGCCTTCTTAGTGTAGAGACAATGATCATGATTAGACCGTCTGAATCCTTGTGCTTTCATGAAAGCATCAAACTTGTGATACCACTCTCTGGGTGCCTGCTCGAGCCCATAAAGACTCTTCTGCAATTTGCATACAAGCCCTTCTTTTCCCTTGACTTGATATCCCTCTGGTTGCTGCATATAAATATCCTCGTGAAGGTCTCCATGAAGGAATTCCATCTTCACATCCATTTGGACAAGATCCATGTCCTGACAGGCAACCAAAGCTAAAATAGTCCTCAATGTAGTCATCTTGACTATAGGAGAAAAGATTTCATCAAAATCAACTCCCTTTTCCTGCTTGAATACCTTAGCAACTAATCTTGCTTTGTACTTGGACTTAGCATCCCCTGGAGTGATCTTCAACCTATAAACCCACTTGCATGGTAGGACTTTCTAGCCTGCAGGCAACTACACTAGATTCCATGTTTGATTCTTCTCAAGAGATTGCATCTCTGAAACCATGGCTTTCTGCCAATTCTTTGCATCCTCCCTCTTTATGGCTTCTTTAAAGCACAAGGGTTCACCACAATCTGTCACCATGATGTAATCATCAAGTGCATTCACCCTTGGAACAAACCTGTCAGGCATCCGGGACACCTTTTTGCTTCGCCTAACCCAACCATCTTGATTAGGTGGCTGATTTGCTTGCTGTTCCTGCATATTTTGGGGCTGTACAGCCTGCTCTAGAAGCACATCTTGCTGAATCTCAGGCTGCATTTGTGGCTCTTCCTATGGAGGATAATATGGAGCATTAAAAGCCAGAGGTGGCTACTGATTTTGACCATTTTGGATAGCATTTTGATTGGCATTTTATGGTTGTCCTGGAGGTCCTTCCTCCTTAAAAATGACTCTTCTCACTCCAATGGTATTGATAGGCTATTTTTGCATCCTATCTTCTCGAAAAATCACATCATTGCTCCTCACAATCTTGTGAGATTCAAGGTCCCACAACCTGTAACCTGTCTCTCCATTGTCACCATACCCAAGAAAGATACACTTGCATGACTTTGGGTCTAATTTACTGCATATTTCCCTTCTAACATGCATAAAGGCCTGGTAGCCAAACACCCTAAGATGTTTGTAAGAGGGTGGCTTTCCTGACCACACCTCCTCAGGTACCTTCAAATCCAAGGCCCTGTTGGGTGACCTATTGATGAGATGTACTGTTGCCTTAACAGCTTCTACCCAAAAACCATGGGCCAATCCTGCTTGTGAGAGCATGCTAAGAGTCCTCTCTTGAATGGTCCTATTTGTCCTTTTAGCCACGCCATTTTGTGGAGGATTGTATCCCCTTCTCATCACAAAATGTAGTAAATTCCCTTGAGAGGTATTCCCCTCCATTATCAGACCTGAGGCATTTAAGCTTCTTTCCTGTTTGATTCTCAACAAGTGCCAACCAAGTCTTGAAGACTTTGAACACATCACTCTTTTGCTTAATGGGATAGACCCATATCTTCCTAGATGCATCATCAATAAAAGTGACAAAATACTTGGCACCGCCCAAAGAAAGGTTGGGCATTTCACATACATCTATATGTACCAAATTAGGACTTCTTGCTTAACATTTCCAGCCTTTTTATGGGCTGATTGCTTATGTTTGCCATAAATACAATGATCACATGCTGAAAAATCAGAAAAATTAAGTCTTGGCATGTACCCCAAAGAAGACAATACTTTCATTCCTTTCTGGCTTATATGGCCCAACCGGCTATGCCACAATGAAGTGTGTGGCTACTCAGTCACATGGATTACATTAGCATCAACACTCTCAACATACAATGGATACAAGGTGCCTGATTTGCAGCCCTTGGCCACAACCATATTTCCCTTAAGCACCTTCCACATAGTGTGAAGATTGTGGGAGAGAGGGAAGGAGTCTCACTTAAGGCTTTCTCACATGCTCAATGGGGGAATACACACGAAGGTGGAGGCTGAAAAACAGTTTTCCTCTTCTTAGTTGTGTAAGCCAAAAGAACTCTAGTACAAAGAAATAGAAGAACCCTATATGTGGGTCTCAAACCAAACTCAACTAACTAAGGTGGCATACTAACTGAGCCACAAACTATAGTAGATAAGGATAGCTGTCATCCAGCTATTATTCGTGGGCGGTGTACCAACCGCATCTCCAGCTAACAAGTCGGTGACATAAGTACACAACGGTCACCCTGGCATATCTCGAGTGGAGCTCGATATCTCAACACTCCCCCTCGAGCTCAATCCCAAATCATGCACACCAAGCAGGTCTCTGAACTTGCACAGCTTCTGTGCGCCCAATGCTTTTGTGAATATGTCAGCTACCTGATCCTCTGTGCTGACATAAACTAGATCAATAAGACCTAGTAAAACCTTCTCCCGCACATAGTGATAATGCACCTCAATGTGCTTTGTTCTGGCATGAAAGACTGGGTTCTTTGCCAAGTGTATACTGCTCATGTTGTCACAATAAATGACAACCCGCCCATCTGTAGACTGATGCATATCATAGAGTAGCTTATGCAACCAAGCTACCTCACATGCAGCCATTGCTGCACCCCTATACTCAGCCTCTGTGCTCGACAAGGCAACTGTAGGCTGTTTCTTGCTGCTCCAAGTGACTGCAGCACTCCCAAAAGAGAACACATATCCACTGGTAGATCGTCTATCAGAAATACTACCAGCCCAATCAGCATCAGTGTATCCATGCAACTGTATCTGAACCCCAGCCTCATAAAATAGTCCATACTGCAATGTGGACTTCACATACCTGAGTATGCGTCTAGCCGCATCCAAATGTGGTTTCCTTGGAGCCTGCATAAACTGACTTACCAACCCAACAGCATAGCTCAAATCTGGCGTGGTAATAGTCATGTAAATCAAACTTCCTAGTATGCGTCTGTACATAGTAGGGTCTTCCAGAAGCTCACCTGCATCTGTGCTCAGCTTCACATTCTGCTCCAAAGGAACTGAAATAGGCTTACAGCCTGTCATCCCATATTTGGACAGCATGTCCAATCCATACTGCCTCTGTAAGAGCTGTATCCCACTTGGTGATCTAATCACCTCAATGCCCAAGAAATAACGCAACTCTCCCAAATCCTTCATCTCAAACTTCTGCCTCAATAGCATTTTCACATGAAGGATATCTTCATCACTATCACCTGTGATGATCAAATCATCAACATAAATGACCAGCAGCATAATCCCTTTTTCTGTTTTTCTCACATAGAGTGAGAAATCTGCCTTGGAAATCTGAAAGCCAATAGTGACAAGATACTGTCCTATCTTGTCAGACCATGCTCTAGGTGCTTGCTTCAAGCCATACAAGGCTTTCTTCAACTTGCAAACAAACTCAGGATGAGTAGCATGAACATAACCTGCTGGCTGCTCCATAAAGACCTCTTCTTGCAAATCACCATGCAAGAAGGCATTCTTTACATCCATCTGATGTAAAGACCATCCCTTTGATGCAGCCATAGCAATGGCTGCTCTTACGGTTGCCATCCTTGCAACCGGGCTGAAAGTTTCTTCATACTCAATGCCATATGTCTGTGCATACCCCTTGACAACTAATCTTGCCTTGTATCTATTCACAGAACCATCTGCATTGTGCTTGATCTTATAAACCCACTTACAACCAATTGCATTCTTGCCTTTAGGCAAAGGCACCAATTCCCATGTAGCATTAGCATCCAAGGCATCCATTTCTTCATCCATGGCTTTCTCCCATTTTTCATTTCCCATGGCTTGCTCAAAAGAAGTGGGTTCTGGTTCCTGTATCACTTTGACCATATAGGCATAGTGAATGGCTGTAAATCCATCATATTTCAGCCTATCCACAGGATACCTAACCCTGGTAGACCTGTGCAAAATAGGCTCACTTCCAGGTGCTCTCAAAACATCCCTGGTCTTCCTTACTCCAGGTGTAACAACAGAAGGAATACCCAACTCATCATCAATGCTCTGTTCTGAGCCACTGGATTCACCATCCACATAAGAGTGACCTGCATTCACATCAAACATGGGTTGATCTACCTTCTCTTTTCCTTTTCGTGATACCTGCGTACCACTCTCTGCATTGCTTTGAGGGGATTCTCCTGATCTCAATCTCCCTGTCCATGGTGAAGTATGTGAAATATCTGGTTTCCTACCAGTATACATCTCCTCTGGCGTCATGCCATGTATTGCTGCAGTGGGAGTCCTGTTCATTATATAGACTGCTGTAGCAACTGCTTCAGCCCAATAATAATCTGGTAGATCTTTTTCATTTAGCATAGCCTGAGATACCTCTCCAATATGCCTGTTTTTTCTTTCTGCAATTCCATTTTGTTGTGGGGTATGACTGCATGAATATTGCTGCTTTATACCATGCTCCTGCAAGAACCTTGCAAACTCATCATTTGAGAGGTACTCTCCCCCTCCATCTGACCTTAGGCATTTTATTTGCAGGCCTGTTTCTTTTTCAACCATAGCTTTGAAAGCTTTGAAGTGCCCAAACACTTCACTTTTCTTTTTCATAAAATACACCCACAGTTTTCTGCTGAAGTCATCAATAAATGTGAAAAAATAGTGACAGCCTCCAATAGATGCAGCTTTTGTAGTCCACACATCAGAGTGGATTAATTCCAATGGCTTTTTACTCTCTTGAACATGCCTAGGAAAAGGTTTCCTTGCCTGTTTTCCAAATTGACAGGCTTCACAAACCTTGTGCATTTCTGCAACCTTGAATTTAGGCAATCCTGCAACAATATTTTGGGCTTGCATTGATTTAAGTCACTGTATATTAACATGACCAATGCGTTTGTGCCAGATATCAATATCTGCAACTACACCGGTGCCATGTGCAAACATTGCTGCACTCAATTCAGGCATGTCATCCAATGTAAACATCCTGCCCTTCTTCTTTCCTTTTGCTATCAAGCGACCATTATTTTTCATATCCTCAACAAAGCATCCATGAGGATTAAATCTGACCTGCAAGCCCTGCTCAACCATCTGACCAACAGAAACCAGGTTCTTAGTGATGTTCGGGACATGAAATACATCAGACAAGTATTTCTTTTTCCCATCCTGCATAGACAAAGGAATTTTGCCAATTTGCACAATAGGATGTGCAGTATCATCACCAGTCTCCACAAATCCTGGTTTTTCCATTTTTCTTGCATCCTGCATCCATTCAGCGTGACCTGTCATGTGGTTTGATGCACCCAAGTCAACATACCACACATCATTGCTTTCTTCTGCACTTGTTACAGAATTTGTCATATGCTGCACCATAAACAAATGCTCATTTTTGTCGTCACCCTGTCTACTAGAGGATGCATAATTGCCTTGCTACAATTTTCCATTCATAATGTCATTCTACTTTTTGTAGCAGTCTTTAGCCATATGCCCCATTTTACCACAGTAGTAGCATTCAACATTGCTGTTTGCATTTTGGCCTCTCTGCCATCCACCACGGCCTCTTTGGCTCCCCCTGCCTCTAGAGTTACCACGTCCTCCTGCATAGGACTGGTTTTCTTGCGTTTGCTGCATATTCTGATTTCTACCACGGCCTGCAGATCGGCCTCCTCTACCTCTGCCTCTACCTCTGCCAGCATTTGAGTAGAAGACAGCTTCTTTTGAAGTTCCTGCTGAAGAAGATGCACCCCCATTTCTCTGCTCTTCAGAAATTAGAAGAGCAATCAACTCCTCAAAATCAGGAAACTTTTCACAGATGGCAATGGATGTCCGGAACTGTGCATAATCCTTTCCTAGACCATTCAAGGTCACAGAAACCAAATCGTCATCATCCACTGGCGACCCAATGGAAGCAAGTGCATCTGCAATTTTCTTCACTTTCATGTGGTAGTCATTTATGCTCAAATTTTCTCTCTGCACATTGTGCAACTCCTGTTTGAGTTGCATTTTCCTGGCTTGCGTATTTGTGCTATACATTTTTGCCAAAGTATCGCATGCCTCCTTTGGCGTATTTGCATCCTGAATATGCACAATCATGGAGTCCGAAATACTGATAGACAGCCAGTACATAACTTTCCTGGCTCTCTCATGCCATCCTTTGAATGCCTGCATTTCCTATTGACTGGGAACATTAGGAAGAACAGGTTCTTCTTCATTTCCTGTAATGAATTCCCAATAGCCTTTTCCCATCAAGAAATTCGTCATTCTAAACTTCCATGCCTGGAAGTTATTCTTGTCAAGCTTTTCAGTGACAATCTGTGAAAGAGAATCAGATCCCATTACAGAACACTGCAAAATATTATGTCACTGCAAAAAACACAGCTTTTGCCTCACACGGGCAGATCTACAAAACCGACGAGAGTGGTATTTCACCACACAGTCACTTCCTAGTGACGATTTTGCATCAACAGGCAATAGGCATGAATTTGCAACTCCCAATATCTCTGCACACAGGCATACGATGCAATTTGTGCGGCACCTTTCCACCAACTAGCCGTGCAGTGGTCGCACAGCAAAAAACAGGGCCTTTTTCTGAGTGCCTGCGAAGAACTTCCGCCTTCAAAACAGGCCCCGAAACGGCCTCAAATCTGCGCTCTCGCCACACTGCGAAGGGCGTCTCAATCTGAAACAGTGCACTCCTGCACTTCTGGCTGTGCTACCTGCAGAGATTTGCTCCCAAACTCAAAATAGGAAAGCAACACTGGTCCTCTTACCAGGACACCACGAACTTGGCTTGCTTTCTTGAGCTCCTTACGACGAACAAGGCTCTGATACCATGTGAAGATTGTGGGAGAGAGGGAAAGAGTCTCACTTGAGGCTTTCTCACATGCACAATGGGGGAATACACACGAAGGTGGAGGCTGAAAAACAGTTTTCCTCTTCTTAGTTGTGTAAGCCAAAAGAACTCTAGTACAAAGAAATAGAAGAACCCTATATGTGGGTCTCAAACCAAACTCAACTAACTAAGGTGGCATACTAACTGAGCCACAAACTATAGTAGATAAGGATAGCTGTCATCCAGCTATTATTCGTGGGCGGTGTACCAACCGCATCTCCAGCTAACAAGTCGGTGACATAAGTACACAACGGTCACCCTGGCATATCTCGAGTGGAGCTCGATATCTCAACACATAGAATGTCCAAATTGAGTGAGATACCCTACATCATCAAGCTATCTAGTGGATATCAAGCTCTTCTTGAGCTGTGGCACATGTCTCACATTGTGCAATACAAATTCAGAACCATTTGGGAATTTTAGATGCACATCTCCAATGCCAACAACGTCACATGCATAATCATTCCCAAGTTTCACGCATCCTTTCTTCCCTGCATCATACGAAGCAAACCACTGCTCATGAGGAGTAACATGATAGCCTAAGGATGCACCTGAGTCTAATAGCCATTCCTGTGCATACAAGCCATCATTGGCCACAAGAAAAGAACTATCACCAGAGGAGGCAACAAGTATGACATCGTCATTATCTTCATCAATGCTAATCACTGCATTGAGCTCCTCAAGTTTAGCCTTGCCCTTGGTGTCTTTGGCATCTCTTTTCGCATCTTTGTCCTCTTCTTTTCTTTCCTTATCCTTGCCTTTGTTTTTTAGCTGAAAACAATCCCTTTTAATATGCCCCTTCTTATGGCAGTAGTGGCATTCAAGGTCCTTCCTAGGACGGGACTGACTGCAAGATTTCCCTTTATTTTGGTTTTTCCCTCTATTTTGCTGCCTACCTCTGCCCACAGCCAATGCACTTGCATTCTTATTTTCACTGCTATTCTTATGCCTCACCTCTCCCTACACAAGAGCGCTTTCCACATGTTGGCATGACAATCTTGTGAAGGTAGGGGCTGAATTGTTTATGGCTGTAGCAAAAGCATCCCAACTATCAGGGAGGGTACTCAAGAGAAAAATGGCCTTCACCTCATCATCAAAATTCATTTTCTGATTTGTGAGTTGGCTGAATATAGAGTGAAACTCATTGAGGTGAAGTGAGAGGGCTGTCCCCTCTTTCATGCTTAGTTTCATGAGCCTCTTCAACCAAAACACTTTATTAGCTACACTCCGACTCTCGAAAAGGGACTCAAGTTTTTTCCATATGCTGTAAGCGGTGGCTTCATTCTCTACATTGAAGTAGATCTTCTTAAAGATGGTCAAAAGAATGGTACTCTTGGCCTTCTCATTCATGGTTTCCCACTGAAGGTCACTAACTTCATCGGGCTTGATCCCTTTATACTTGATAGGCATATTTTTGGACCAACACATTGTATATTTGCTTCTTCCAATAAGAGAAATTTGCATTCCCCTCCAACTTCTCGATGTTCCAATAGTTTCCTTCGTTGCTTGAAGACATGATGATAAGCCCAAATAGAAGCAAATAAATACACCTAAGGCACAGAGAGCCTCAAAGTCACGTGCTGTGACTAAATGCGATGTTGTCCACTCTCCAAAATTGTTAAAAAAAACTCTAAAGTCCCCAAATCTCTTCCAAAATTGGCCTGCACTTGTACAAAACTGTAACAAAGGTCCCCGAGCCTTGACAAGTGACCAAATGTCACTGTAGAATGAATGATCAAGTGACACAAATATCCCAGATTGTTTAGTAGGTGTTTGGGCAAACTCTCCCACCTCAAATAGGCATATGAACACTATCACAAGGCTAAACTCAAAACTGAACTGAGTTTTCACACTCTCCAAGAGTGTACAAATGCACTGTCCACAACAAGAAGCATTTACCCAAAACTGACTTGATTGCAAAATCTCCTCTTTTGTCAATGCATTTGACACATAGACATGTGAATCCCCTTCCAAATCTGTCTACAACAGCCAATGACACAATTTGAGCAAAAGCCCCTTGTTTTGGCACATCTATTGAAGAGAAATTTCATCAAATAGGCATCCACAAGTGTGTACAAGCACTCTAGCATCAAAAGCCCCAAATTTTTTGCATGTAATTTCTGCAATTTCTGAGAATGCACCACGATGTGCACCAAATCCTCAAATTTCTACCCAATGTGACCAAATGTCACACAATCCAACTGCCCACTTGACAAATGTCAAGTGTACCTACGAACCACGTCTTAAATACCTCAAAGAAGGATGTTCCCATGCACGAGATTAGCGAGGTCACGACCCACAAAGGGCGTAAAATAGTAATGGAACGTGACCTAGCGAAAAAAAAAGAACGTGTAGGGCAGTCAGAATAAAACGTGTCTGTATCAGAACTTCCTCATCGTGCATGTTGTACGGAACGTACGGACCTTGACGCTATAGCATCCGTATCAGAACTTCCTCGTTGTGCACGTTGTATGGAATGTATAGACCTTGATGCTATACGGGCCTTGACACTGTACGAATGAAGCCACCAGTCTGATACGGGAAGCAGATGGGGAACTTTTGGGCTGAGGGTGAGGAAGCAGGATAGAGATGATGAGCCAAAGCTCTGATACTAGTTGAAGCGTAAGCAACTGGAGGAGAGCAAGACCAAGACCACAAGAGTGGTGGGTGTGAATCGAGAAGCGAGGGCACACCACAACCCTCAAGAATATATTAGGATAGACACTTGGGTGGAACCGGTTTTGAGTAAACCGTGTTCACACTGTAACCTATAACAAAAAAGTGTACATGAGGTGGCACAGGGCCTTAACCCCAATAGACAAGAAGACGAATCCAAACTCAAAGCACTCCTAATGGAATATCGTGGTTGCCTAGCATGGTTATACAAAGAGATGAAAGGAATTTCACCAGACATGGTAGTACAAATGATACCTATAAGGGAAGGTGCTCACCCTAAGGTATGTGGACCTTATCGCACAAATCCTAAGTATGGCACCATGGTTTAACGAGTTGGAAAGCCTCCTAGATGCTGGATTCATCTATAAGATAGAGCACATGGATTGGGTTTCACCCATCATCATTGTGCCTAAGCACAACAAGAAGCTCAGAATATGTGTAAACTTAAAGAATGTGAATGCCACCACAATTAGAGATCACTATCCCCTACCCTTAATAGAAATAGTGTTGGAAAAGGTGTTGAGATATCAAGCTCTACCCCCGATATATCTCCTGGATGACTATCATTTATGTCACCGCCTATGTTAGTTGTACTCGTGGTGTAGTTAGACTACCACGTATGTTTTTGGTTTGGGTTCACATATGAACCACGTATTCTAGGGTTTGACATATAGGATATTTCCCTCTTCTATTGTATTGTTGTTGTGTGCAAAAGTGAAGAAAGGCTTCACCCTCCAACCTTGTGTCCTCTCTCTTTTGTGTGTTGTGAAGAAAGCTGAACTTGAGTCTCCTATCTCTCTCCCTTATTCTTTACATGGTATCAGAGCCTTGTTCGTGGTAAGGAGCTCAAGAAAGCAAGCCAAGTTTGTGGTGTCCTGGTAAGAGGACCAGTGTTGCTTTCCTATTTCGAGTTTGGGAGCAAATCTCTGCAGGTAGCACAGCCAGAAGTGCAGGAGTGCACTGTTTCAGATTGAGAGGCCCTTCGCGGTGTGGCAAGAGCGCAGTATATGCTGCGGGGGAGGGCAAAGCCCTTGGTGACTTTGTTTTTTGGATTTGAGGCCGTTTCGGGGCCCGTTTTGAAGGCGGAAGTTCTTCGCAGGCACTCAGAAAAAGGCCCTGTTTTTCGCCTGCGCGGCTAGTCGGTGGAAAGGTGCCACAGAAATTGCATCGTATGCCTGTGTGCAGAGATATTGGGAGTTGCAGATTCATGCCTGTTGCCTGTTGATGCAAAATCGTCACTAGGAAGTGACTGTGTGGTGAAATACCACTTTCGTCAGTGTTGCAGATCTGCCACTGTGAGGCTTTTTGCAGAAGTTTTGCTATTTGCCCTTGTGAGGCATTTGCTGTGTTTACAGGTTGCTGTTGCAATTCGTGATTTGTAAAATGTCTGAGAATCCGTCTACCATTATCAGTGAGAAGCTTGACAAGAACAACTTCCAAGCATGGAAGTTCAGGATGACAAACTTCCTTATGGGAAAGGGAGTTTGGGAGTACATCAGTGGTGAAACTGCAGAACCAGTTTTGGGTGCTGCTCCCACTCCTGCTGAATTGAAGGCCTTTAAAGAATGGCATGAAAAAGCCAGAAAATGCCTGTATTGGCTGTCTGTTAGCATTTCAGATTCTATGATTGTGCATATACAGGATGTAGAGACGCCTAAGGAGGCATGGGATACATTGGTGAAGCTGTATAGCACAAATACCAAAGCACGAAAGATGCAGCTAAAGCAGGAGTTGCACAATGTGCAAAGGAAAAATCTGAATATAAATGAGTATTCCTTGAAGGTGAAAGGCCTTGCAGATTCTCTTGCCTCCATTGGAGCACCTGTTGATGATGAGGACTTAGTGTCCGTGACCTTGAATGGTCTTGGGAAAGATTATGCACAGTTTCGGACATCCATTGGAGTCCGTGAAACATTTCCTGATTTTCAGGAACTTATTGCTCTCTTGCTAAGTGAAGAGCAAAGGAATGGTGGTTCAGCCACCTCAACTTCTCAAGAGACTGCTTTCTACTCGAATACAGGTAGAGGCAGGGGTAGAGGAAGAGGCCGTTTTGGTGGCCGTGCAGGAAATCAGAACCAACAGCAACAACAGGAAAACCAGTCCTATGGAGGAGGACGTGGTAGTTCTAGAGGCAGGGGGAGCCAAAGAGGCCGTGGTTCATGGCAAAGGAACCAGCAAGTAAATAGCAGCACAGAATGCTATTATTGTGGAAAGCCTGGACACAAGGAGAATACATGCTATAAAAAGCAGAATGACATCAAAAGTGGGAAGTTGCAGCAAAGCAACTATGCATCATCAAGTGGGCATATTGACGATAGAAATGAGCACCTTTTTGTGATGCAGCATATGGTTAACTCCATGTCAGGAGATGCTGCAGCTTGCAATGATGTTTGGTATGTTGATTCAAGTGCCTCTAACCACATGACCAGTCATGGTGAGTGGTTTCATGATGTTAGAAATTTGGATAAGCCAGGTTATGTTGAAACAGGTGATGATACTGCGCACCCAATTACGCAGGTTGGTAAAGTGCCATTGGCTATGCAGGATGGCAAAACGAAGTACTTGGCAGATGTACTTCATGTTTCAAAAATCACTAAGAACCTGGTTTCAGTTGGCCAGATGGTTGAGCAAGGTCTGCAGGTTAGATTTAATCTTGATGGATGCTTTGTTGAGGACTTGAAAAATAAGTGCCGCTTGGTTGCGAAAGGCAACAAAAATGGCAGAATGTTCACCTTGGATGTTGATATGCCTGAGGTGAAAGCTGCTATGTTTGCGCATGGGAGAGGTGTCATTGCAGATATTGAGATATGGCACAAGCGCATTGGGCACGTGAATATACAAAGGCTGAAATCTATGCAAACGAAAAACATTGTTGCAGGTTTGCCTAAATTCAGAGTTGAGGGAATGCAAAAGGTATGTGAAGCATGCCAAATGGGTAAGCAGGCCAGACATGCATTTCCCAAAAATGCTAAGGTGAGCAGAAGACCTTTGGAAGTGATCCATTCAGATGTTTGGACAACCAAAACTGCTTCTATTGGTGGATGCCATTATTATGTGACGTTTATTGATGACTACACTAGGAAGGTGTGGATTTATTTTATGAAGCACAAAAGTGAAGTGTTCAGCCATTTCAAGGCTTTTAAGGCCATGGTTGAAAAAGAGAAAGGTGTGCATATTAAAGTGCTAAGATCTGATGGAGGGGGAGAGTACTTTTCAGAAGAATTTTGTGAATATCTGAAAGAACAGGGAATTCAAAGGAAGTACTCATGCAGGTCTACCCCTCAGTAGAATGGGGTTGCAGAAAGGAAGAACATGCATATTTCAGAAGTAGGACGGGCGATCCTAAATGAGAAAAACATGCCTGATTATTTTTGGGCTGAAGCAGTAGCAACTGCTGTTTATATTATGAACAGAACCCCCACTGCAGCTGTCCATGGCATGATGCCTGAAGAAATGTATACAGGCCAAAAACCATATATTTCTCACTTGAAGGTATTTGGCTGCATAGCTTATGTTCATGTTCCTGATGAGAAGAGAACAAAGCTGGATCCAAAGGCAGAAAAATGCATCTTTATTGGATATGCTCTGCACCAGAAAGGGTATCGCTGTTATAACCCTTCCACCTGCAAAATGCAAGTGAGCAGAGATGTTGTTTTTGATGAAATGAGCAGCTGGTATGCACCAACTGTTATGGTAGGAGATGCAAATGCAGGAAATGGGAATGCTGCAATAAATGCAGAGCAGCAATCTCAAGCCTTGAGTGGACCCAGAGAGTCCTCTACTAGTGGATCTAATGAATGGACAGGGAGATTGAGATCTAGTGAATCGTCACATGGCAGCCCTGATAGTGTTGTGCAGGTATCACATAAGGGAAAAGAAAAAGTAGACCATGCTCCAGTGTTTGATGTGTCTGCTGGTAGCTCTCATGTTGATGGAGAGTCAAGCGGCTCTAAAATGAGCCTTGATGAGGAACTTGGGATTCCTTCTGTTGTTACACTTGGTGCAAGGAAAAGCAGGCATGATTTAAAGACTCCTGCAACTGATCCAGTTGTACGGAGGTCCACTCGTATTAAGTATCCAGTTGACAGGCTGAGATATGATGGGTATACAGCACATCACTATGCTTATATGGTCAAGGTTCTAGAGGAGCCAGAGCCCACATGTTTTGAGGATGCAGCAGGGCATAAAAATTGGGAAGCAGCTATGGATGAAGAGATGGCTGCCTTGGATGCAAACCACACTTGGGATTTGATGCCTTTGCCTCATGATAAGAAGGCTATTGGCTGCAAGTGGGTTTACAAAGTAAAGCACAATGCTGATGGGTCTGTTAGCAGGTACAAGGCAAGATTGGTTGCCAAAGGTTTTGCGCAGACATATGGAATTGACTATGAGGAAACTTTCAGCCCAGTTGCAAGGATGGCAACCGTGAGAGTAGTAATTGCTATGGCTGCTGCAAAGGGATGGTCTTTGCATCAGATGGATGTGAAAAATGCCTTCTTGCATGGTGATTTGCAGGAAGAGGTTTATATGATGCAGCCAGAAGGTTATGAGGATAATTCACACCCCGATTTTGTATGCAGGTTGCGCAAAGCCTTGTATGGCTTAAAACAGGCGCCGAGGGCATGGTCAGACAAGATAGGGCAATATCTTGTCACTATTGGATTTCAGATTTCCAATTCAGATTTTTCACTTTATGTGAAAAGGACAAACAGAGGGATTGTGCTTATAGTCATCTATGTTGATGACTTGATTATTACAGGTGATAGTGATGCAGACATTAATGAAGTGAAGCTGCTGTTGAAGCAGAAATTTGAGATGAAGGATTTGGGAGAGCTGCGTTACTTCTTGGGAATTGAGGTTATTAGATCCCCGAGTGGGATATGGCTGTTGCAAAGGCAATACGGTTTGGACATGCTGTCCAAATATGGGATGACAGGCTGTAAGCCTATCTCTGTTCCATTGGAGCAGAATGTGAAGCTCAATGCAGAGATAGGTGAGCTTCTTGAAGATATTACTATGTACAGGCGCATAGTAGGTAGCTTGATTTACATGACTATAACCAGACCAGATTTGAGCTATGTTGTGGGGCTGGTGAGTCAGTTTATGCAGGCACCGAGGAAGCCACATTTGGATGCGGCTAGGCGCATACTGCGGTATGTGAAGTCCACATTGCATTATGGACTGTTTTATGAAGCTGGGTGTGCATTACAGGTACATGGATACACAGATGCTGACTGGGCTGGTAGTGTCTCAGACAGGAGATCTACTAGTGGTTTTATGTTTTCCCTTGGGAGTGGTGCCATCAGTTGGAGCAGCAAGAAGCAGCCAACAGTTGCCTTGTCGAGCACAGAGGCTGAGTACAGGGGTGCAGCAATGGCTGCATGTGAGGTAGCTTGGTTACGGAAGCTACTTACAGATATGGGACAGTCAATTCATGCAGCAGTTGTCATTCATTGTGACAACATTAGCAGCATCATGCTTGCTAATAACCCAGTTTATCATGCTAGAACGAAGCACATTGAGGTGCATTATCACTTTGTGAGAGAGAAGGTTCTAGCTGGTGAGATTGATC
Organism: Dipteris shenzhenensis; assembly: GCF_047967505.1. NCBI lineage: Eukaryota > Viridiplantae > Streptophyta > Polypodiopsida > Gleicheniales > Dipteridaceae > Dipteris > Dipteris shenzhenensis. The sequence continues at coordinate 20,929,457 of NC_141618.1, read as the reverse complement.
TTGTCTATGTCAGCACTGAGGAGCAGGTGGCTGATATTTTTACGAAGGCATTGGGTACCGAGAAGCTTCGCAGATTTAGGAGCTTGCTTGGTGTACGTGAGATGGATTTGAGCTTGAGGGGGAGTGTTGAGATATCAAGCTCTACCCCCGATATATCTCCTGGATGACTATCATTTATGTCACCGCCTATGTTAGTTGTACTCGTGGTGTAGTTAGACTACCACATATGTTTTTGGTTTGGGTTCACATATGAACCACGTATTCTAGGGTTTGACATATAGGATATTTCCCTCTTCTATTGTATTGTTGTTGTGTGCAAAAGTGAAGAAAGGCTTCACCCTCCAACCTTGTGTCCTCTCTCGTTTGTGTGTTGTGAAGAAAGCTGAACTTGAGTCTCCTATCTCTCTCCCTTATTCTTTACAAAAGGTGGTAGGTTTCGAAATATATAGCTTCTTGGATGGCTTCAGTGGCTATAACCAAGTGCAAATTGCTCCTAAATACCAATCAAAAATAGCATTTGCTACAAAATGGGGTATTTTTGCATATAGAGTCATGCCATTTGGCCTTTGTAATGCTCCGACCACATTCCAGCGAGTCACAGCTTTCAAGTCATTTCTAAATAAGTTTTTATAGGTGTTCTTGGATGATTTGTGCATCCATTCGAACAAAAAAGACCACTTCAAATGTCTTGAAGCAGTACTAATCAAATGCAAAGAGTATGGCATCTCCTTAAACCCAACAGAGTGCCAGTTCATGGTCACCCATGGAATTTGACACATTGTTTCTCAACATGGGATTGCAATTGACATGGACAAAATCAAAATCATCATGGAATTTCTTCCTCCTACAAATTCCAAAGGTGTATAGGTCTTTATGGGACATGTTGGCTATTATAGGAGATTTATATTATGGTATGCCATGATAGCTAGACCGATTTACAAATTATTAGTGGAATTCTTATGGATAGAAGAGTGCGACCAAGCCTTTGAGCTTTTAAAGTGGCGCCTAATCACGTCACCTATCCTTATATCTCCCAATTGGGATATTGATTTTCATGTTCATATTGATGGATCCAAGTATGCAATTGGGAGTGTGCTTTGTCAACCTGGTGAACATAAGAAAGACTACCCATTCTACTTCACCAGTCAACAACTCAATGATGCAGAGATCAACTATACCACCACAAAAGGAGAAGCTCTAGCAATGGCGTATAGTGTTAAGAAATTTTGGCACTATATACTGGCAAATGAATTTGTCTTCTACATCGACCATCAAGCATTGTTTTATCTTGTGAACCATCCATGTACAACAGGAAGAATAGCCAGATGGCTCCTCTTGCTTCAAGAATTCAACTTCAAAATAGTTGTCCGCAAAGGTGCCCAACACTACATTACTGATCACATGTCTCATGTCAAATTGGGAGAAGAAGCAACTGGAGTAGAAGACATATTGTTGGATGCCATACTATTTCAAATAGATGCTATTCCAAAGTGGTGTGGAGATATCACTAGGTACTTAATGGTAGGAAGACCACCCCCTGAAATGAAAGCAGTAGATGCCAGAAAACTAATTTAAAAGGTTGCACCTTATCAACTCATTGCAGGACAATTGTACAAGATGGGCAAGGACCAAGTATTAAGAAGATGTGTCATGCTACATGAGATCATGCCAATCTTGAGTGAAGTCCATGAAGACATTGTAGGAGGACACTTCCAAGGGGAAGCCACAGCAAGAAAAGTCCTCCTCGCAAGCTACTGGTGGCCAACACGTTGGGCAGATGCCTATGAATATGTAAAAGGTTGTGATGTGTGCCAATGGACTACTAAACCACAACACAAAGACTTCAATCCCCTAACAACAGTTGTTGCACAAAAACCATTTGAAAAATGGGGGATTGACTATGTGGGTCTCATCCATCCACCAGAGCAAAAGGAACACACGCATGCTACATCATTGTGGCCACTGATTACTTTACAAAATGGGTTGAAGCTAAAGTAGTCAGAAAGGCAAATGCCAGAAGCATAGCAAGATTCTTATACGAGAATGTGATCACCCGATTCGGATGCCCCATTGAAATTGTGTCAGATAGAGACACATTTTGTCAATGAGGTAATCCAAGAACTCTTGTCTAGCTTTATGGTAATCCATAGAAAAAGCACACCCTACTACCCCCAAGGGAATGAATAGGCCAAATATACCAACAAAATATTATGCATTATGCTCACCAATGTAGTAGAACCATAGCATTCTGATTGGGCAAAAAAACTAAATGCAGCCTTATGGGCATACCAAACCACACTCAAGGTCAATATAGGGAACACACCTTTTCAATTGGTGTACAGCCTTGAAGCTGTGGTCCCACTAGAATTTGTAATACCAAGCCTATGCATGGGAGACTATGAATCCTTGAAAGAAAGACTCTATCAGTTGGAGAAGCATATAGAGACAAGACTAGTCACCTACCATGCCATGACAATAGAAAAAATGCATAAGAAAGGCATGGTTTGACAGAAATTTTAAAGCTAAAGACGTCAAGGAAGGTGACTTGGTCTTGTTATACAATGCCAAAGTACACAAGGTAAAACTGAAGTGTCTAGGTCAAGGACCCTACCAAGTAAGAAAGATGAATCCCATTGGAGTTGTGCTGCTAGAAACATTAGACGGAGTCTAATTCAACACAACAATAAACGAGAGCTAATTGAAGTGCTACTACTTCAACACACAAGCAATCCACGACAAAAATGAAGATTTGGGAAACCCAACTCTTTCTTAGTTAGGATTAGATTGTATCATGAGAACTCACTTGCATATGTACATCTTCGCACATATAGCTAGCATCAATCGCTTTTAACCTAGAGCTTGGAAGTGATGCCTGAGTTCTAGCTGCCCTATGAAATCCCAACAAAAACAAAAAGCATATAGTTAGTCCCTACCTAGCTCCTAGGTCATGTGCACTCACATGTTTTTGCTTAGACACATAGATGATTGCATGAATAATTGTGCCACACTTTCATTCCACACTCTCAAAGCATGTCTTAAAAAAAAAAGATCTCTCACAAACACACACAAACGTCATACCTGCATGCCAACTAATCTAATGATCAATGGTACACCACATGCACATGGATGTAGGTTCAAAAAAAATGCCGCCACTAAAGAGGATGCGTAAAAAGAGCCCACCGCCTCAACCATGAGACCCCCTCTAGAGTGCACAGCCATTTACATCCTCTCAACCATGGTGACCATAGGCATTTGTGGTCTAGAGCGATAGCTTTGAGGAGGATTCAGTGCATGACCAAGAAGAACAGATGCCATCCTAGTCACCACCGGCCTACACAACCATTGACGAGGCCCAATCACTGGAACTTGTTTGGCCACCTACATCAACTCATGCTCTTTCTAAGGAAGCAACATCTTACTTAGAGCAAAGGGGTCTAGGTAGTTTGCATGAGAGCCTAAAATCCTTGGAGGATAGTCCTACAATGACCACATACATAAGGGACTTTCTCCATTCTTACCACTCCAGCAATGCATAGGTTGGCAAGTATGGTACCATCACTGTACATCATAGCCCACTCAGCATTATCCTTATCATTCAAAGGGATTTCTCACTCCCAACACAAGGTGCCAAATACCCTACACGGTCTACCAATGCTAAATTTCTCAAAGTATAGCCTCTCCTCGCCTAGGGCACACTAATCCACAGGGACGGCATATTACTTCGCACTATCCTTAACCATCACCTCAAGGAAGCAGCACAATTCCTATCCACAATCCTAGGGGTTAACTGCAGCAAGAATCCAATCCCTTCCAATCCACACATTTGTTTTGCTAAGTAGGAAACTAAAGCAAGACTAGATCTAGCACTTAGTCATCTTCTTTACAAAAAAAGTAGATGGTTCATCAGGCCAAAAATGTAAAATTCCAGACTTATTGGCTATAATCATAAAAAAAGAGCTATAGGAATGAGAAATGGCTCTGCCCCAGTCACCAAAACCAATTGAGGAGTTGGACACCATCTCACCAGTATGGGAGCTGTCACCAACTTCTCCTACTATCACATTGGCAAGTGCAGATGCCTTAGAAGAAATGTCTATTCTAGAGGCCGGAATTGAGGAATTGCCCCACGAGATGCTACAGCTCGTTGCACAACTACAACCAATATATCTCCAACAACAACAGCAACCATAGCATGAGGCAAGATTGATACTAGAGCTTGAGGAAAGATCAACACTAGAGCCTGCGGCTACATCAGCACTAGAACTGCCCATCGATGCCATGCTAGTCGATGAGTCACAAGGGGAGCTAGTGCTAGATCAACATTACGACTATTGTACACAAGCGACTAAAATACCATTGGAACAACCTCCCACAAGTACTACAAAATCATCAAGATGGCTACATGGGCACCACTTGTATCAGTAGTATCGCCAGTCCCCATCATCGTCTGTCATTGTCCAACATCAAGCTACCCAAAGGATCCAAATGTCCAAACTATTCACTAGCTTGGCCAAGGAAGAATATGCAAGAGAATTGGATAGACAGACTGCAATAGAAATCGAAGACCAACAATTCCAAGAAATTGCCATAGAGGTCAAGGCACTTTGGGTGCAAATAAATGAGAAGGAGGTAGAAGAAGTGCGCATGAACCAAGCCCTCCAAGCTCAAGAGAAGGCAGTGAGGGATGTGACCTCCAACCTCCACCAAAGTTAAACACAACTGACAGCAGCAGTACAAGCAATGGCAATCCTACAGACCTACTAATAACTCCTTGACCTCCGCACATGCTTAGCAAATGGAGGTAGTGGCACAAGCTCGACTCACTCTAATTCACAAAGAAGAAGAGCTCTAGGATTGGAAAGACAAGCTTGAAGACATGAAACCATCTTTGGTAGTATGTGCCTTCAACATTGACGAGCCTACAAGAGAATGCAGATTCTTAAAGGACCAACTTGCTACCGCTAAAGAGGTGAGCACTTCACAAGCACAAGTCTGTTGAGATATCGAGCTCCAGTCGTGATATGCTAGGGTGACCGTTGTGCATTTACCGACTTGTTAGATGCGGTTGGTACACCGCCCATGAATAATAGCTAGATGACAGCTATCCTTATGTACTCTAGTTTGTGGCTCAGTTAGTATGCCACCTTAGTTAGCTGAGTTTGGTTTGAGACCCACATATAGGGTTCTTCTATTTCTTTGTACTAGAGTTCTTTTGGCTTTCACAACTAAGAAGAGGAAAATTGTTTTCAGCCTCCACCTTTGTGTGTATTCCCCCATTGTGTATGTGAGAAAGCCACAAGTGAGACTCCTTCCTTCTCTCCCACTATCTTCACATGGTATCAAAGCTTGGTTCGTGGTAAGGAGCTCAAGAAAGCAAACCAACTTCACAGTGTCCTGGTAAGAGGACCAGTGTTGCTTTCCTTTTTTGAGTTTGGGAGCAAATCTCTGTTGGTAGCACAGCCGGAAAGTGCAAGAGTGCATTGTCTCAGATTGAGACGCCCTTCGCAGTGTGGTGAGAGGGCAATATATGCTACGAGATCGAGCGAAGCCCTTAGTGACTTTATTTTTCTGATTCGATGCCATTTCGGGGCCCGTTTTGAAGGTGGAAGTTCTTCACAGGCACTCAGAAAAAGGCCCTATTTTGGCTGTGCGACCACTGCTTTGCAGGTCAGTGAAAAGTTGCCGCAGAAATTGCTGGGAGCTATAGAATCATCCTTATTGCTTGTTGATGCAAAATCATCACTAGGAAGTGACTGTGTGGTCAAAGTTTTGCAGATTTGCCCGTGTGAGGCAAAAGATGTGTTTTTTGTAGTGACAAAATATTTTGCAGTGTTTTGTAATGGCATCTGATTCTCTTTCATAGATTGTCACTAAAAAGCTTAACAAGAACAACTTCCAAGCATGGAAGTTTAGAATGACGAATTTTCTTATGGGCAAAGGCTATTGGGAGTTCATTATAGGAAATGAAGAAGAACCAGTTCTTCCTAATGTTCCCAATCAACAGTAAATGCAGGCATTTAAAGGATGGCATGAGAGAGCCAGAAAAGTTATGTATTGTCTATCTATCAGTATTTCAGATTCTATGATTGTGCATATTCAGGATGCAAGTATGCCAAAGGAGGCATGGGATACTTTGGCAAAAATGTACAGCACAAATACGCAAGCTAGGAAAATGCAGCTCAAGCGGGAGTTGCACAATGTGCAGAGAGAAAATATGAGCATCAATGACTACCACATGAAGGTGAAGAAAATTGCAAATGCACTTGCTTCCATTGGGTCGCTAGTGGAAGGTGATGATTTGGTTTTTGTGACCTTGAATGGTCTAGGAAAGGATCATGCACAGTTTCGAACATCCATTGCCATTCGTGAAAAATTTCCTGATTTTGAGGAGTTATTTGCTCTTCTAATTTCTGAAGAGCAAAGAAATGGTGGTGCATCTTCTTTAGGAGGAACTTCAAAAGAAACTGTCTTCTACTCAAATGCTGGAAGAGGTAGAGGCAGAGGTAGAGGAGGCCAATCTGAAGGCCATGGTAGAAATCAGAATATGCAGCAAACTCAAGAAAACCAGTCCTTTGGAGGAGGACATGGTAACTCTAAAGGCAGGGGGAGCCAAAGAGGTCGTGGTGGATGGCAAAGAGGCCAAAATGCAAACAACAATGTGGAATGCTACTATTGTGGTAAAATGGGTCATATTGCTAAAGATTGCTACAAAAAGCAGAATGACATTATGAATGGAAAATTGCAGCAAGGCAATTATGCATTCTCTAGTAGACAGGGTGATGACAGAAATGAGCATTTGTTTATGGTGCAGCACATGACCAATTCTGTGACAAGTGCAAAAGAAAGTAATGATGTGTGGTATGTTGACTCAAGTGCATCAAACCACATGACAGGTCATGCAGAACGGATGCAGGATGCAAGGAAAATGGAAAAACCAAGATTTGTGGAGATTGGTGATGATATTGCACATCCTATTGTGCAAATTGGCAAAATTCCTTTGTCTATGCAAGATGGGAAAAAGAAATACCTGTCTGATGTATTTCATGTCCCGAATATCACCAAGAACCTAGTTGCTATTGGTCAAATGGTTGAGCAGGGCTTGCAGGTCAGATTTAGTCCTCATGGATGCTTTGTTGAGGATATGAAAAATAACGGTCGCTTGATAGCAAAAGGAAAGAAGAAGGTAGGATGTTTACGTTGGATGTGGACATGCCTGAATTGAGTGTAGTGATGTTTGCACATGGGACTGGTGTAGTTGTAGATATTGATATCTGGCATAAACGCATTGGTCATGTTAATGTACAGCGACTTAAATCAATGTAGGCCCAAAATATTATTGCAGGATTGCCTAAGTTCAAGGTTGCAAAAATGCATAAGGTATGTGAAGCCTATTAATTAGGAAAACAGGCAAGGAAACCATTTCCTAGGCATGTTCAAGAGAGTAAGAAGCCATTGGAATTAATCCACTCTGATGTGTGGACTACTAAAGCTACATCTATTGGAGGCTATCATTATTTTGTCACTTTTATTGATGACTATAGCAGAAAAGTTTGGGTGCATTTTATGAAAAAGAAAAGTGAAGTGTTTGGGCATTTCAAAGCTTTTAAAGCTATGGTTGAAAAAGAAACAGGCCTACAAATAAAATGCCTAAGGTTAGATGGAGGGGGAGAGTACCTCTCAAATGAGTTTGCAAGGTTCCTATAGGAGCATGGCATAAAGCAGCAATATTCATGCAGTCATACCCCATAGCAAAATGGACTTGTAGAAAGGAAAAACAGGCATATTGGAGAGGTTTCTCGGGCCATGCTAAATGAAAAAGACCTACAGATTATTATTGGGTTGAAGCAATTGCTATAATAGTTTACATAATGAACAGGACTCCCACTGTAGCAAATACATGGCATGATGCCAGAGGAGATGTATACTAGTAGGAAACTAGATATTTCTCATTCGAAAATTTTTGGTTGCATTGCCTATGTTCATGTGCCAGATGAGTTGAGGTCCAAGTTGGATCCAAAAGCTGAGAAGTGCATCTTTATTAGTTATTCTCTGTAGCAGAAAGGGTATAGATGCTATAACCCTTCTACTCGTAAGTTTATAGTGAACAGAGATGTTGTTTTTGATGAGATGAGAAGCTGGTATAAACCAGTAAATGTGATTGATGATGTAGATGCACAAAATGGTAATGCTGCATAGAATTCACAGCAACAATCACAAAATATTAGTGGACCTACAGTGTCCTCTAGTAGTGGTTCACATACTTCACCATGGATAAGCAGATTGAGATCAGGAGAATCTCCTCAAAGCAATGCAGATAGTGGTATGCAGGTATCACGAAAAGGAAAAGAGAAGGTAGATCAGCCCATGTTTGATGTGAATCCAGGTCATTCTTATGTGGATGGTGAATCCAGTGGCTCAAAACAGAGCATTGATGATGAGTTGGGTATTCCTTCTGTTGTTACACGTGGAGTAAGAAAGACCAGGGATGTTTTGAGAGCACATGGAAGTGAGCCTATTTTGTGCAGGTCTACCAGAGCTAGGTATCCTGTGGATAGGTTGAAATATGATGGATTTATAGCCATTCACTATGCCTATATGGTCAAAGTGATACAGGAACCAGAACCCACTTCTTTTGAGCAAGCCATGGGAAAAGAAAAATGGGAGAAAGCCATGGATGAAGAAATGGATGCCTTGGAAGCAAATGCTACATGGGAATTGGTGCCTTTGCTTAAAGACAAGAATGCAATTGGCTGTAAGTGGGTTTATAAGGTAAAGCACAACGCAGATGGTTCTGTGAACAGATACAAGGCAAGATTAGTTGTTGTTGACTCTGTGCCAACATGAACTTATGAAGAAAGAGAAGGTGATACAACTTTGTGACACAACTTTATGTTACAACTTTGTGTTACGACTTTGTGACACAACTTTGTGTTACAACTTTGTGTAACAACTTTGTGTTACAAGTTTGTGTTACAACTTCTACATGAAGAGAGAGAATGTGTTACGACTTTGTGACACAACTTTGTGTTACAACTTTGTGTAACAACTTTGTGTTACAAGTTTGTGTTACAACTTCTACATGTAGAGAGAGAAGGTGTAACAACTTTGTGTTACAACTTTGTGATACAACTTTGTGTTACAACTTTGTGATACGACTTTGTGTTACATGCAGAGAGAGAAGCTCTCCAACTTGTATAAATACCCCATAATGGAATGAAGCCCACACTCTTGGGGCATTGTGTTGAGTCTACATTGGTATTCCAAGCATTTGTCTCAAGTGTCCATGCTTCCTTGCACTGCACGTCCAAAAGCATGTCCTAACCTCGCAACCCTTCTCCA